>NC_143500.1:15653750-15957708 GCF_051622355.1 Phaseolus vulgaris
ATCTTCATGTTCATGAGAAAAGAAGATTCATGAACTTTCTTATTTACATCCACGGATATGCGAGCAAGTGTGGGTATGAATTTGTGAGATGAAGTTGTTTTCGCATCCTTTCTTATGAGGAGAGAAAGAAGAGGAAATGAGATGATTGTCTGATTGATGCACAACTTATTACTCTAATATACCTCAATTTAAAAGATATTTATTTTTTCTTACCTTTACACATTTCCACTATCCAATCCAACACATAACATTAAACTTAAAAAAGTTAAATATTTACTTAAAAATGAAATTATTCTTTACCAAGAGTAAAATGTTTAGTTAAGTATATAATTAATTGAACAGTTTTGAAAGATATTTAGGTATAAGTAATTTTTCAGCAACCAGATGAAATTGATATATATCACACTATTTATTTAGTTATATTATTAATAAAAATTTAATCATGTTTTCAATTTTTAAAAATATGACAATAATTCTATTATTTATCCAAATGTGATTCAACTTTTACTAAGAGCGACCAAACTTTAATACAATAAATAAATAATAAAGCAAATAATTCTTTATTTCTTATTAATTAATCATTATTTAAAGAATTCTTTATTTCTTTATATATATTTATTAATAATATTTACTATATTATAGTATTTATGTCACATCAATCCAATCTACTTTAAACTTCTACATCACTTTTCCTTTAAATTTATTTAATTTTCTTTATATTAATACCTTTTTTCCCTCATTTTTGTTTATTTTCTCATCCAAACAAATCACTAAGGATCTTAACCAAAAAGATTCAACCAGACTTAAAGGATAGCATTATGTTATCTTACTTTTACACGTCCTTCCCTTATCCTACTAAAGAGATATTACCTTATTATGAAGATCATAACATCCTTGACCCACAAAAATTCCTTCCAGGGCAGCCTCTAAATCAACATTTGAATCTCTTCTCCATCACACTTGTATATCTTCTTTTAGTTTAAATATTAATTGGAATATCTTTACCAATATTATTTGGAATGTTACTTGTACACATTTGTCAACAATCAAAATATCAAACAATTTTAAAGACTAAAAATAATTAATTGTTATAATAATTTTAAAAACTATTTTTTTTTAAATTAATTTTTATTATTATTAAGTAATTTCTAAACGACTATCTAATTAGTTACTAAAGTTTTAACTACTAATAATTTAGATTCTAAATTTTAATTGTTAATTAGATACCAATTTATAAACTATTTAAAAATAATAGAAATCAAATTGATTTTAATCTTTAAAATGGTTTCTAATTTGTTAGTATAACAACTAATTATTTTTAATTTCTAAATTTAATTTCTATTTCATAATTTTCTTGTAATATATATATATATATATATTATTTAATATTTTTTACTTTTTAATTGAAAAAATTACATACTCAATAAAGAAATAATACAATACATTTTTCTACATAAAAGATAAATCAATAATAAAAGTTACAGCATATGTAGCCATAATATATAAAAAGAGATTAAATACTTTTTTTTCTTCGTCAAATTCATTTAATAAAAAAATAATTACTATATTAACTAAATTAAATAAGATTTTATTAAAAAAATTTATTAGTACATAAAGTAATTTTTATTATTAATAAAAATTATAAACTAGTTTTTAAATTAATTAATATAATATTAGTTATTAAACTTTTAACTACTAATTATTTTATCTTATAAATTAATATTTATAATGATTAATTTATAATATAAAATAATTAATATAAAATATTAATTTAAAAAAATTTATTAATAATTTTGAATATTAATAATTTATAAAATAATATCTAACTTAATACTATATTAACTAATATGTTTTTATCTTTAAAATTAATATTTATTTAATTATTTTCTTAGAATTATTCATTTATACAGAAATTTTATATGTTAAATATCTCAATTTAAAGTCTATAAAAACTTGGAGAAAATTCATATATCTAATTTTTGGAAATTTTCTATCATGTTCTTGGCAAAATAGTGAATCTAAAATATTAACTTTTATGCAATAACTTTTAGCAACCAAAATCTGTATAATTTATTGGTAATCAAGCATCCTACATTTTTTTTAGCCAAAGTGAAGGGTGCAAAAAGGACTTTTTGTCTTCCTTTGTTTAGAAAATAAAATAAAAGTTGTGTTTGAAAAGCACATATTTTTAAAACTTATATGTGGTGATAATAGTTTTAAAAGCAAAGTACATAAATAGGGAGGGGTTTGTTAGTTATGATAGTAGGGCATAGAATAATTGTGAAAGGTGGGATTAGGGTTGAAGAAGGAGTCAGAGTGAGAAAGGGATTACGCGAATCTGTGAACTAGGTGTCTACCTCTACAAGATCACATAAACATACCAACCAGTATTTCCCAAAGCTTTTATTTTCTTTTTTAAATCAATTTTATTTCATTTTATGTCACATCTATGAACACTTTCATCATTGACAAAAAAGAAAACCATTTCCTTTTAGTTTTAATTAAAACAAATTAATGGACGGATGCGAGAACAGAGAAAACTGTAGGTGAGTTCCAAAATGATGCATGGATAACCAGATAATGAAAATAAAAATATACATAGATAAAGGAAGTAAAAAAAAATGAATGAAATATTTTCATTTATTTAATAAAGCATAATTAATTGTATAACAATTAGAAGAAATGTATGTATATAAATATCAATAAGAAGATTTTCTTTTCTATTTTTTTTAATATAAACATAATTTTATCTTTATCCGTATCTAGTTAGATACCATGATAGTGATACATGATATTGACAAACAAACGGATATAATAAATATTTATATTTATTAAAATAAATTATAAATTTTATAATTACTATTTTTTAAAAACACATATAAATTTTTATAATAAAAATAAATTTATTATAATTGTTCCTGTCGGTTGACTTGGTCGCTGGTAGACTTTTATAGGCGAGCTCCGACTCTATCTGCCTCGTGGTGGAACTCATGTTTTCCTTAATGTCTGGATGTTGTTCCTGTTAAGACAGAGGGCGTCCTGACGGCCGATCGCACTCCGACGTTCAAGTCAGTACAGGGTAATAATAAACAAGAAGTATCTAATTCAATGCTTAGTAAAGTGTAGGCCAAGCGTTAGAAACAACGTACCGTAACCAGGGATCTTGAGTCCCTTTTATAGAGTGTCGCTAGGTTACCTCTTGCGGTAACAACTTCTGTTACGAGAATCTTATCTCGAGTAAGGACATATTCAATGGGAGAAGATCCCGCTTCAGTGTGTGTAATCTTAACAGCACAGCTGCGCATAATCTTATATCCTAGGAGTGTATCAAATATTAACAGAATAACCACCTGGATACCCACTTGGGTATCGTTCCCCAAGATCAAATCTGTTTTCAAGTACAATTACATGCTTTGTGTATCATAGTACCATGCATATGTTATTACGTATCATGTATGCCAATGTTCTATCAAACCCTAGCTCACTTGGGCTTAAGTTGACAGAGTACGTTTTACTTATACTATACCCAAAGGCACTATATGCACCCTTAGCCCCATTTAACACACTTTCAGACCTACCATGCGTTATATGTGAAATATTATACCAATGCATGAACGAGAGATAATATGGACATACATGAGCCCCAACATGTAGCCCTTTATTCTCGACCCAACGATTGAGTTGACTTGCTTGTTGCAGGCGCCGATGTCCGATTTTTGATAACTGAGCTTTACGCGCTCTGGTCCACTACACAAGCCCCCTAGTCTCAAGTTGAACTTGTTTTAGTGAAGAGACTAAGTTGCTCGCCCACGACGACTTACATGTCTTGTGAATTGCACACTGCGCACAGTGCCTTGGGGTGACGTCTCACCATACTCCATCGTGAGCGTACACGAGGCCACATCAACGACTAGAACGCATTGTCGCTTACGCTTCCTTGTAATCAACATCATTTTGTAACCTTCAAAACAATGTCTAACACTTTGTACATATATGCTCAATCTATTTATGTTATTATGTTTTCCCTTTACATGGCTCGACTAGCATATTGATAATGCATGCTCTTTAATAGACATTGTCGAACAAGATGCTTTGATGTCTCCAAATCCAAGAGGAAAGCTTGAAGACCTTGTTGTTGGGTGTGTGTGTGTTGTCTAGTTGTTTGGAACTTGTTAATTCACTCCTTAAGATGATCCAAGTTCATTTGAATCTTTAACCTTTTGAAAAGATGAGTTTTCTAAAATGCTCTTAAAATTTCAACAGGTTGTTTTTTGAAACAACAGGTTGTTTTACCTTAGTAGTTTCAACAAGTTGAAATTTCGAAACAACAAGTTGTTTTACCTTAGCAGTTTTTGAAAAAGTTTTGAAAAACTTGACTTTGCTGTCAAGACAATTCAATCGATTGTTTCAACTAAACAACTGATTGTTTTTCTAGAATCCTTAACAGAATTCTGTTAAGTGGTTTTAATATGGTTTAAATGATCCTAACTACCTTGGATCCTTTATTAAATGTTTTTGACCACTTGGTTGGTCTATATAAAGGTGGTTTTACGCTCCTAATCAAGGAGTAAGAGAAAGAGTTTATCAAAATAGTTTTTCCAAGATTTGAAAGAGCTTTGGATCATTCTTAAGTGTGTGGAATATGATTGGGTTGTAATTTCTGAACTTTAAGCTTTGTAATATCTAGGTGTATTCTATTCCCTTCTTCCTTGATTACTGTATTCTTGTAGTTGTGTTGCCAAGGAGTGTTGTGTGTTCTTGAGGTATTCAAGATCAACATTCTTGGTGTGGTTTGCCAAAGGTAGTGTGTTTCTTGAGGGGTTCAAGGTCACTACTTTGGTGTGTGGTGCTTGTAATCTGGTTTTGATTGCATAGTGGTTTACCCAGTGGTTTCTGGGGACTGGATGTAGCTCTTGGTGTAAGAGTGAACCAATATAAATTGCTTGTGTTCTTATCTCTTACCCTTAACTCTTTAAATTTTGTTTTTAAGCTATTTTATGTTCTAACTGGTATAAACAACCGATTGTTTTTCTGATATCATCTTAAAACAGTTTTGGGTCTTTGTTTCCTTGATTCTTTTCTTTGTAATTCAACATTGAATTTCATTATACCTTCAAAGATTGTGAAAATCTCTTATAAACAATTCACCCCCCCCCCCCCCTTTTATTTAAGACCATATATTCTAACAATTGACCTCAAGAGCAAGGTTCTTGAAAGTTATTCAAGTTTTGATCCTAAATATATTTTTTTAAATGGCTGAAAAGTTTTCTTTTGGGGAAGGTGCCTGTTTAAACAAACCACCTTTGTTCTGTGGTATGAACTATGAACTGTGCTGCATAAGAATGAAATTCTTTGTTGAATCTATAGATAGACAAATTTAGAATGTTATTACAAATAGCTATCTCATGCCTATATCTGAAAATGTTTCTTCTGAAAGAGAACATCTTGATTGTGTAACTATGAATATCATTGTATCTGCACTTGATTCTAATGAATTGCTCAAGGTTTCAGAATGTAGTTCTGCCAAAGAAATGTGGAATACCCTTGAAGAGTATCACAAGAATCCAAGGAGTTCCTTGATGGACAAGGAAGAATCTTCTGCTGAATCTTTCTCTTCAGAATCCAGAAAGGAGGTTTGTCTTGTGACAAAAGAAGAATCTGGATCAAGTCAAGTTGTTGGGAACAAAAACTGTCTAGACTCAAGTGATGAGAGTGAAGATGAAACATTTAGCTTGCTGTTTAAGAAATTCAGCAAGTTCCTAAAGAATAGAAACAACAAAAGTGACTCATCCAACAGATATGATAGCAAGAAACCTACTGAGTTTAACACTAACAAATATACATGCTTTGTATGTGGTGAACAGGGTCATATTAAAACTGAATGTCCCAACAAAGAGAGGAAAAACTTCAAGAAGCATGAGAAGAAAGGAAATCAAGAAGAGCTTACAATGATGACTCATCAAGCTCCTCTTTAAGTGATGAAAAAGAAGCAAATCTATGTTTAATAACAAGACAAGAAAGTGACACAAGCAGTGTAAGTTCAAACACTTCTATTAATTTTGAGAATTATAGTAAACTTCTTGATGCCTTTAATGAAACTTATGAGGAAGCTAATAGGTTGGCCCTTTTAAATAAACGGTTGAAAGGTTTAAACCACTCGTTGGAAGATAGAGTCAAGATCTTGGAAGAAAAGTTGAACAATTCAAAAACTGATTTTGAAAATTTGGAAATGATTTACCAAAACTCTTCTTGTAAGTGTGTTGATTCAAGTTTTTGTGAAAATTGTGAATCTCTTCAAAAGAAGGTTCTCTATCTTTTGAAAATAGTGGACAAGTTTTCCAAGGGCCAATCAAATCTTGAAACAGTTCTTGCATCTCAAAAGTGTGTTTCTAGAAAGGCTGGACTGGGATTTAACCCAAACAGCAAGAACAAATCTGTTTCAAAACCCTTTTCAAGTTTCTTTGAAAAACAACATGTTGTTTTGTCAAAACAACCGGTTGAAATTTGTCATTACTGCATGAAAAAGGGGTCACACTATTAGATTCTACAGAGTAAGAAGGTTTTTTGTTCCCAAAGGTATTTTGAAATGGGTTCCTAAGGTTCCTACTAACATCATTGGATCCAAATTCATAAGGGAACCAAATCTTGTTTCATAATCCTTTCTTGTAGGTATCCTTGGCAGCCAAGAATCACGTTTGGACTTGAAGAATGACTGCTAAAGGGAAGAATATCAAGACCAAAGACAATCTTTGTACCTGTACCGTCCCGTCCCGTCCCGTCCCATCCCGTCCCGTCCCGTCCCGTCCCTGGGCGTTGACCAAAGTCAAAGTCAAAGTCAACATATGGTGGGACCCCCCAAGGGGTCCCAAGGGAAGAAAGTCAACAAGTTGACCGCTTAAGGCGTCGCCAGGTGTAGGCATCGCCAAGATGAAGCATCGCTAGGTTAAGGCATCGCCAGGTTAAGGCATCGACGGCGTCACCCCCCGATACCCACGGGTAGGAAAGACCGTGGAGGGGGCGACACCACGAGGGGCCTCTGTACCTCAGAACAATAACAAAGAGAAGAAAAATGTGGCTTCAAGGCCATAGTTCTAGTACCAGTAGGGGGTAACCTGACTCGTGAAGTACCCACGCCACCGCTGGGAGACCTTGGGACAGATACGACCCATGAGAGAGCCACGCTTAGGGGAGAACCACGTGCATGGTACGAGAGAAAGGTAGATACGCTCCCAGGGCGAGTGACTAGAGGTTGGGGTGCATGAATTGGCACCCAGGAAGTCACCCCCTTGCGCCAGATGCACTTCGAGAAAGGAGGACTTGCACGATGGATTATCCCTAAGTTGGGTTACGACGCTGTAAGGCTCTCCACAGAGAATAGCGATCAAGTCAGAAGAACACGTGACGATAATCACTGGAACATCAATGTTTTCCTGAAAAATCGCTAAGGTACGCGTTGATTTAGTTTACGTTTCGAACGCTTTAAAGCACTTTGAATGCTTTAAATGCCTTAGACGTTTTAAACGCATTGAACGTTTTTATACGCTTTAAATGCGCTTTAAGACGCCTTAAATGCTTGAGACGTTTAAAAGGGGATTTAGACGTTTGAGACGGGGATCCAAGTTTGGACCTAGTTTTCAGTTTTTACACACACAAACCCTAGTTGTTTTGCTCGCACACCCACTGATGGCATTTTCATGAAGTTCTTCTTGAATCAATGTAGAGTATGGGGCGGAAGCAATGAATGAGAGTGAGCAAGATCCTCCTAAGAGTGGTGTTGATCTTGTAGGTGCATGATAAGTATGGGTATTGAGTGGTTCGGCCAGCTCAAGGGAAAAGATGAAGGAATTGAAGTTTAGAGCCTAGGATTCTAGGGAGAAGCAAAGTTGAGCACAAATTGGCAGCATAACTTTACTCACAATAAACTTGAAAATACAAGGTGTAGGCTCCTCCTTTTATAGGCTAAGGAGGACCATAATGCAACCCTAATGCTAGCCAAATGAAATGTAAATGTGAAGCACATGGGTGCACATGGCACATGGGTGCACAAATGAGCACATGGGGAGGGGTGTGTCTAGTTTTTATGCTCACCCCCCCTCCATGGTCTTTCTAGAATGTTCACACAAATATGCTTTCTACACTACTCTAATTACTAAGCACCCCTAATGGGCCTTTATGTAACAATTACAAAGGTCTTCTCTTCCCAAAACCGTAGCTTTGACCCATGTGTATGTGAAGCTAGACGGTCTAGAAGGAATTCTCATCATGGCCTAGACGCTCCTTATGTAGCCGCTCCTCATCATGGCCTAGACGCTCCTCTTCATGGGCTAGACGCTCCTTTTTGAGTCTAGACGCTCCTCATCATAGGCTAGACCATCTAGTCTTGGAGGCTTGGCTTTTCATCGTGTGGTGAGCTTGGGCCCTCCTCCATCATCCCCTCCCTCTTGAAAAGGATTTGTCCTCAAATCCAAAGCTTTTGCTTTTGAGGGGGATTGTTGTGGCTGGATGGTGTCCATCATCTCCTCCTTCGGGAAAAGATCTATCCTCAGATTTGCTAACTTGATCTCGGATAGCAGCCTCTTGCTTCGTCAAGGTGTGTCCTCCCGGATCAAATATCAACCTATGAGAATCTTGAAACAAAGCAAAGGAGTTAGAGTGAGTATTTGGAGAACAATTAATTGTGTGAAGTTGCCATCTTTGTTTTTCTCTTGTTTTGGTCAACTTCTCACAATGCTTCCCTTTTGATGGTTGTAGGTGCCCTCTAATCCTCTTATGTTTTCTAAAATTTCCAAAAGTAGTTACTTTTTCCTTAGGCATAATCCCTTTAGGAAATGGTGACAACTTTAAAAAGGCAAGAGGACTATGTTCACATACAACTTCAAATGGAGAGATATGAGTAATCTTGTGGACTACTTCATTGTATGCATGCATAAAAGGAAAAGGATTCTTATCCCAAGAATTGTGGGTGTCCCTCATGATTTCGTGAAGCATAGAAGGGAGAGCTATGTTTTCAAATTTTGGAGCTCTATCCCTTATTTTTGAAAATAAATCATGGAGGCTTGTCACTTTTCTTAAGAAGAGTTTATCCACTTCCATGAAGATTGAATCACGACCTTTTGTTGTCCTAGGGAGTTTTAATATGAAATTTATATCTTCCCAAGGATCATTTGCAAAAGGTGAAGGAGTATAAAGTTCATGAGACATTGCCTTGGGTGTAGTTTGAAAACAAGAATTGTACCTAAGGTAATGTCTTTGAACTTCTTTTCTCATGGGGGACAAAAGTTTTCCTTTTAAAAGCTCTAGAGTTTTATCAACTCTAATTTGTCCCATGAGTTCTCCTTCATGAAGACTCTTTCTCTTATGTGTAAGGATAGTCTCATTGTGACAACCATTGTTTATAAGGATTTGTACACTTTGCAATGGTTCTCTCAATAAGACATGACAAGTTTCTTTAGGCCCTACTTCACATAAAAATTTGTTTTTGTAGATGCTTATAAAAAACTTGACATTCACTTGGTGATATCCTAGCACATATGAGAAATAATCTATTTCATTTTTATCTATGCAAGCTTCTTTTAAAGACTCTTCTTTTTCACTTAGGCTTGCAAATGTTCCTTTACAAAAGGTAAGGCTTTGAGGTTGTTCAGCAAGACACATATTTTCAAAGGTATTTTTAAATCTTTGGTCTTGTTGAATGACCTTGTGGGAAGGAACACTCTTCTCCCACGCCTTTTGTTCTTCAAGGGTCTTCTCATGCTTTTCTTTTTCTTCTTTTTCTTTAGCTTCCCTTTCGACTTCCCCTCTCTTCTTTTGTATTTTTCTTTCCTTTCTTTCTTTATGGGAAGCAAACAATTTTTCTACCCTCATTTCCCAATCTAGGCAAGCTTCTATATTTTCTTTTCCATGGAAATGGGGTTGGTCTACCCTAACCTCTCTTGGGTTTTCTTGTTCTTTTCTATCTCCTCTATGTCTTCTAGGGGGTGCTTGATAATAATCATTTACTCTAATGCTTCCCTCCCCAAAAGAATCATGATCTTTAGAGATATATGCATGAGAAGGTAATTTTTTTAAAATGTGAGACTTCTCATCCTTTGCTTTAGTCAAAACATTAAGTTTAGTCTCACTCTCCAATTGTCTATATGCAATTGATTGCACAGTTTGTGAAACTTCTTTCAAAAGAGTTTTTAAAGATTTTAATTCACTTCCAATAGACTTTGTAGAATGAGAAGAAGAAGACATGGCTAAAGCTTTGTGTATATAGGTGTTTTACTTTGAGAAAGTTTAGGAAAGTTAAAGAAGGTAGTTTTCCAGGTAAGGGAGGTGAGTCACAAAGGACTACTTAAATACCAAGCCTTTTCCTTGCCAAAAACTATCCCCCAATGTCTTCACACAAAGCTTTCTCTTAGTAAACTACTTAGAACACAATTAAGTTGAGAAATCAATTTTTTTTTTCAATGCAAGAAAACAATGTATGCTAACTAATTAACAAGGCTAGTCGGTTTAGCACAAAATTTAAACAAAATTAAACATGCAAAGCGTTTCTACTAAAGCAATAGAATAGCAAATTCAAACAAGTAACAATTACTAAACAAGAATGCTATACTATTCGGCCCTAGGTGAGGCTTCTTGGACACTTAGAGCCCTTGAAGACACACTCACCGTCTAAAACGTAATTAAAAGGTAATTAACAATAAACCAAGTTGCAAAGGAAATAAGAGAACTCCCTTTGTTGATCCTTTTTTTTTTTTTTGGTTAGTGCACTTCCTTGTTGTCTTTGCTTGTTGATCTTCCAAGTGTTTGTAGTGTTTTTCAAGAATGCTTGTTTCGGCTTTGGCCTTGTCTTCTCCTTAGAATGATGGTCTTTAATTTTCCAATTTCCAGCACCTAGCAAAGGACTAAACCTTAACCAAATCAAGTTCCCATTCACATAAGCACCAAAGAAGAATAAATTCCAGCACCCAAATTAGAGGTCAAAGAACAAAAGCAAGAAACAAATTTAATTGAATAAAACAGTACCACAAAAAAGGATTTAGATTATGACAACTAGAAAGAGAGTCAAGTAATTAAAGCAAACAAATAAAGGTACTCAATTAAAGGTTGGCACACAAAAGAATTCCTAAAGAAAAGCACTAGATTAGATGACCAAATAAAAAAACAGCACCACTGGAAAATGTTGTGGGCCAGAAAACGTGTTTGTTCCCCGATTTATGCTGAGCTGTATTTTTAGAATTTGGCTCTGAAATTTGTTATGCAAGATATTCAGGATCTTATCTAAAATCTGGATTTGGAATCACTCAAAACGGATGCACCATTTTTTTTTAATAAATTTTGCAAAATTGGTGTTCGGTTATGCGAGCTGGAGCGCTTCAGATTTGCACTCTGATCTTAAAAGATTTATCATTTTTTTTCTGTTGCTTCTTTTGACCTAATTCTTTTTTTGTCCTTTCTATAACACTTTAAACTTGCATTTTCCAGAGAATCAAAATTTTCCTATGGGTGGAAATATTTTTCTGGGTTAAAACAGCCAAAACAGAGAAGGTGAAAACAGGGGAATCTGAAAACTGGAAACAAAAACAGCAAGATACCAAAGTTTAGACACAATGGAAATTTGTGAAATAGAATTGTGTAGGATCTAAACACAATATGAACTCAAACTAAAAATTAAAAAGGCACCAAAGGAGCAAAGAACAACAGATTCAAGCAAATAAAGAGACCCAAAATCAAGAAACAATTAAGCCAAATAAAAGGACTACTATGAATTGTTGACAATATGGATGAACATGACTTGACAAAACATGTATAGATTCAGAAAATTAAAGACTCAAAGCATAATATGAACCAAAATAATGAAAGCAATAAAGACTCAAAGCCTAAAAGAAAATAGCAACACAAAGGTGTATGGAATCCTATCACAAATTGCACAAGAACTTGTTCAAGATCAAATGAACAAGAGTGCTTCGGTTGGATCTTCCACAAAGCACACCAAGAAAAAATTAAAATGTAAAAAACAGTAAGACAAGTAAGGAAAGTAAATGACAATATGAAATAAAGAAGAACTAAAATTTAAAAGACAAGGAGCTACTCATCTTGAAGAACCAAAGCTCATGATACCAAATGATGGCATTTTCATGAAGTTCTTCTTGAATCAATGTAGAGTATGGGGCGGAAGCAATGAATGAGAGTGAGCAAGATCCTCCTAAGAGTGGTGTTGATCTTGTAGGTGCATGATAAGTATGGGTATTGAGTGGTTCGGCCAGCTCAAGGGAAAAGATGAAGGAATTGAAGTTTAGAGCCTAGGATTCTAGGGAGAAGCAAAGTTGAGCACAAATTGGCAGCATAACTTTACTCACAATAAACTTGAAAATACAAGGTGTAGGCTCCTCCTTTTATAGGCTAAGGAGGACCATAATGCAACCCTAATGCTAGCCAAATGAAATGTAAATGTGAAGCACATGGGTGCACATGGCACATGGGTGCACAAATGAACACATGGGGAGGGGTGTGTCTAGTTTTTATGCTCACCCCCCCTCCATGGTCTTTCTAGAATGTTCACACAAATATGCTTTCTACACTACTCTAATTACTAAGCACCCCTAATGGGCCTTTATGTAACAATTACAAAGGTCTTCTCTTCCCAAAACCGTAGCTTTGACCCATGTGTATGTGAAGCTAGACGGTCTAGAAGGAATCCTCATCATGGCCTAGACGCTCCTTATGTAGCCGCTCCTCATCATGGCCTAGACGCTCCTCTTCATGGGCTAGACGCTCCTTTTTGAGTCTAGACGCTCCTCATCATAGGCTAGACCGTCTAGTCTTGGAGGCTTGGCTTTTCATCGCGTGGTGAGCTTGGGCCCTCCTCCATCACCCACTGTACGCACAGACAATCAGGGAAGAAAGCACTAGTTACTCAGTTTTTTTGACCACCTTCAGAGCATCCATTCACGGTGTTCCGATACGGAGGTGTGTCACTTTGATGTTTCTCGCTAGCTGACTTGATCATCAGAGTGCAAACGGCCGCGAGGGCGCCCCTTTGCCCACTTCTTTTCAGGTACTCACAGACGGAGCAGAACAAAGGTGCCCTAGCTCGCGAGGACAAGCCACGCACAAAGACGACCCTGGTCAACCGGCGGGAACAGTACCTACACTTCTCAATTGTATACGTCTTGTAGGGTTCTTTGAATGTCAAGAGACATCCTTGGCACATGCATAGTGTTGATCAAAAGAGAAACTTCAAAGAGAGTATGTGTGTTTTCATTTCTTAATTTATGTAAGTGTGCCTTGTGACCATATGAACATCTCAAAGTCTTCTTTTTGGGTGAATCTATTGGGGTTATCTGTGCAAAGGTATGAACAAACTGCATACTGCATTTTCATCAATTTAAAAGGTAATTTTTTGTTATAGAAAATGTTCTTTTTTTTGTCACAGTAAAACAACCGATTGTTTTTTCGAAACAACGGGTTGTTTTTCCTCTGACACCTTTGTATAATGCTACCAAGTTTGCTTATGCATGATTAAACCATTTCTCTTTTTTCAAATCTTGCTTTTGGACAAATATACATTGAATGTGTCTCAGAATCTGATAATAAAAGATTATATCCACTTGTTTTCTTGAAAGCTCTATGTCATGTTCTATTCTTGAAATGTTAACATTGTTTGTACTGCTGGACTACTGTATTAACATTCTGATTTCTGCTTTGTACAACCCTTCTCATTTTCTATTTGTGAGAGCAAATAGGGGGAGCTGTTTATGCTTGATTTGGTTGTATAAGATAGCTTTAAAAACTGATGCATTATGTTGTTGCTTCTCTGCACTTGAAAGCACTTGATTACTTCACTTTTTCTGGTTTTTCTACTAATGTTATATATGTAGAAAACTAGTTTGTGTGTGTCTTGTTATCTTGTTGTTATACTTGCTTTGTATATGCATCAATTATGTGTTGCAGGACCTTTCAAGTACAGGTGCTATGTTGGAGACTAATCAAAGGGATGCTTCTTATTATGGTTCAAGAGCATACACCTTACTCATATTCTTGACAAGTCAAAATTCATGAGATATGTAAAGTAACTTGTACATGTTCATCCTATGCTTTTGGCTTCATAAGACCAAATGAAATTCTAAACATGTTGAGGTAATGCAAAGGTATGAATGTATTTCATTATGCATTTCCCATCACTTTGAAAGATGATTTGCTTTGAAAAATAACATTTTCTTTATGTCTCAGAAAAAGAACCGATTGCTTTCACGAAACAACCGATTGTTTTACCTCTGCCACATTTGAATAAAGCTGTTATGAATTCTTATGCATGATTACAAATGTTTCTTTGCTTTCATAACACATTATGAGTCAAATATGCATTCTTTGTGCCTCTGAATTAGATCATAAAGAGATATATTATTTGTTTTCCTTGAAATTCAAAGCTTTTTATGAATGGCAACCACATTAGTGGGGGTTTTTGACCATGATGGGGTTATTTTTTTTTATTTTTACCAAAATGGAGTCCGTTTAAAAAAAATTACAAATTTAGGCAAGTCGTGCCAATTTGGCACGACTTCATATGCACAAATCGTTCCAATTTGACACGACTCTGCCATGTCATACTAAAATTGTGCCAACTTGGCATGACTTTTGCCCTATCATACTGAAGTCGTGCCAACTTGGCACGAATCTGCCACATCTTAACTTTTTATTTTTTTAAAATTTTATTGTTTATATATTGGGTAGTAAGTTATGTAATGTTAAAAATTAATTTGATACATAATTTTCTAAGAGTGTTAGTTTTAAGGGAAAAAAATTGGATATATAATTATTTTTAAATTATTTAATTATTTCAAAATAATTACAAATTATTTATATTATTTGACTTATTTAAAATTTATATAATTATTTTTAAATTATTTAATTATTTCAAAAATAATTACAGTACTTATACCTTTTTATATTTTAATATAAATGACATTAAAAAAAAATAAACAGGTTTAAAAAATGTATTATTTGAATTGTGATAAAAAAAATTATTACTTCAGAAAAAAAAAATGAATAATTGTGATACACGATTATCCAATTTTTTGTTCCTTAAAACTAACACTCTTAGAAAATCATGTATCAAATTAATTTTTTACATTACATAACTTACAGCCCAATATATAAACAATAAAATTTAAAAAAAATAAAATTATGACATGGCAGAAGTCGTGGCAAGTTGGCACGACTTCAGTATGACAGGACAGAAGTCGTGCCAAGTTGGCACGACTTCATTATGACATGCAGAAGTCGTGTCAAATTGGGACGATTTGTGCATATGAAGTCGTGCCACTTGTAATTTTTTTTAAACGAACACCATTTTGGTAAAAAAAAATAAAAAAAATAACCCCATCATGATAAAAAACCCCATTGGTGGTCATGGGGTTGATGAATATTTGTGAATGTTTCTTTGGAACGTCTGGAAGGTTTGCTCTTAACAGAAGAAAGAATATTTCTACCAAATCCACCTCTTGAGCAATCATTTGACCAACTTGAATTGTTGGATGAAGAAAAGATAGGGGGAGAAATTGTGGTCTCCTTGCTGAAATTTATGGGGTCTATGGTACTTTGATTTTGCTGCTGTCATAGCTCTGATACACCATAGATTTTGTTGCAATTCTGATATGGTATCAAAGATTTGTTGCTGCAATGATGCTGCTACACACACTGGTTTTCTGGTTTATTATGTTGCTGCTATATGCTGGTTTTCAATGCTGGAAAATACTGATGCAAACAGGTTATTCTATTTTTATTCCTTTTTCCATTCTATTTGAGAAGACAAATAGGGGGAAAATGGTGTGATTTTATGTGTTGTAATGTTGTGGCTACACTATGGTGTTATCTGGTTTTATCATAGTTTAAAATTCTGCTGTTGTCATACTCTTATTCATCATAGTTATGCTGCACACAAGTCTCATTCGTGTACCTTCACGGGTTGGGTACGACATCCATCGCGTGGCTTGTATTGCCCAGCACCCGCGTTCCCGTGCTTCGTTGTCACAGTTTCTTCCGCTGCGATAAGGGTAACAGCTCGCCGCCTGATCTCATCGAAAGTCCTTGGTCGACTCCTTATAAAAGAATCATCGAATGGTCCTGACAAAAACCCTCGCACAAAGGCGTGGACCATCAGAGCTTCATCCTGGGTGTTGAGCTCTACCACAAAAACTCCAAACCAGTCCAGGAAATCCTTTAAAGGCTCTTCCTGCCTTTGTTTCACCTCAAATAGGTCGAAGGGAACAGGGGGTGGAGCCTGGTTGACAATAAATTGTTCCCTGAAAAATGTAGAGAATTGGTCAAACGAAGTTATGTGACCAATCTGTGAGACCAATGAACCAGCGCAGCGTTGTACCCGTAAACATTCCCATGAGTAACTAACAGGGCATAGCGTCTGTGCCTCCTGAAATCATCATCTGGGCATGGAGAGCCATGAGATGAGCCTCTAGATCTTCTGTACACGTGAACGTAATTTTAGGAGTCACGAAGTTCGTTGGGACCACGTCCTCCATGATTTGCGAGAAGGGCATTGTACGGGCCCTAGCTCGGGCAGGCTGGATCTGCTCTCCCATGGAGCGTTCTCCCAAACGTTGTAAATCCTTACGCAACTCCTCGTTGGTTTTGCGTAACTCACCATTGGTGACACGCGAAACGTCCAGCTCGATCCTGAATTGTTCTTCCCTGTGAGCCTTCTTCTGACCCTATGGAACCTTGTCTAGTTGTCCTCATGCTGCTCAGTAGCTTCAATCACAAATGTGGATGGGACCTAGTTTTATTGGGCCCCACGGTGGGTGCTAATGTTCCGACCTCAAGTCCGAGAGATAGCATCGCTAGGGTTAATCACCGCATTCGAGGTATTGTCCGCTTTGGAGGTCGGTGCTCCATCACGGTTTTGTCCTTAAAAGGCGCTTCGGTGGGTTGAGGGAGGAGCGAGTATATAAAATGCCCTTGGCCTCGACTCTTGAGCGATGTGGGACTATATTGGCATACGAGAACACAAGCACCCCAGTCGAGGTCTAAGGCAAGTGGATTTCCCTTAGCTGAGAGGCTAAGGAGCCTCTTCAGCCCCACGGTGGGCGCCAAATGTTTGTGTTGGTTGAGTTGGTCGCCGATAGACTTCTGTAGGCAAGATCGGACTTCGTCTGCCTCGTGGTGGAACTCGTGTTTTTCTTAATTTCTGGAAGCTGTTTTTGTTAAGACAGAGGGCGTCCTGATGACTGATCGCACTCCGACGATCAAGTCAGTACAAAACAATAATAAACAAGAAGTATATAACTCAATGCTTAGTAAAGTGTTAGCCAAGTGTTAGAAACAGCGTACCGTAACTAGGGATCTTGAGTCCCTTTAATAGAGTGTCGCTAGGTTACCTCTTGCGGTAACAACTTCTGTTACGAGAATCTTATCTTAAGTAGGGACATATTCAATGGGAGAAGATCCCGCTTCAGTGTGTATAATCTTAACAGCACAGCTGCGCAAAAATCTTATCTCTTAGGAGTATATCAAATCTTAACAGAATAACCACTTGGATACTCGTGTTTTTCTTAATTTCTGGAAGCTGTTTTTGTTAAGACAGAGGGCGTCCTGATGACTGATCGCACTCCGACGATCAAGTCAGTACAAAACAATAATAAACAAGAAGTATCTAACTCAATGCTTAGTAAAGTGTTAGCCAAGCGTTAGAAACAGCGTACCGTAACTAGGGATCTTGAGTCCCTTTAATAGAGTGTCGCTAGGTTACCTCTTGCGGTAACAACTTCTGTTACGAGAATCTTATCTTAAGTAGGGACATATTCAATGGGAGAAGATCCCGCTTCAGTGTGTATAATCTTAACAGCACAGCTGCGCAAAAATCTTATCTCTTAGGAGTATATCAAATCTTAACAGAATAACCACTTGGATACCCACTTGGGTATCGTTCCCCAGGATCAAATTTTTTTTCAAGTACATTTACATGTTTTGTGTATCATAGTATCATGCATATGTTATTAAGTATCCTGTATGCCAATGTTCTATCAAACCCTAGTGCACTTGGGCTTAAGTTGACATTGTACATTTTACTTATACTAGACCCAAATGCTCTATATGCACCCCTAGGCCCATTTAACACACTTTCAGACCTACCAGGCCTTATACGCGAAAGATTATACCAATGCATGAACGAGAGATAATATGAACATACCTGAGCCCCAACATGTAGCCCCTTATTCCGGCTGAGCTGACCTGCTTGTTGTAGACGTCGATGTCCGATTTTTGAGAACTGAGCTCTACGCGCTTTGGTCCACTACAATAACATTTAAAAAATTAAAATACATATACATTTATAATAAATTAAAATATTATAGTATAATTATAAAATAAATTTTAATAAATATAAATATACATGTAAGAATGATAAAATTAAAAAATTCGACATTGGTGTTATAATCATCCTTAAACAGATTTCACACTAATTACTACACCATTTAAATAAAAGGAGTGCTTGACATTACGTATTAATATTAATATAGACATATTCATAGTTATTTTAATTATATTACAATATATATAATTATGAATAATATTTCACCATATCGAAATGTTATATATTAATATGTGAACCTGTAGCGCATGGGGTCCTCACAATATCTTAATTTTAAATAATAATATTAAAAATATATTCTTTTTAATTTGGATATTATATTAAATTTGATATTATAAAATGTTTCGATACGGTCCGGACGACTGACACTTTTACTCGACATCCAGTCCAAGACCAACCAACACAACCAAAGTCATTACATCTAAACAAGATTAACGAGACTTTAGACTAATCAACGTTCAAGCGCTAGATAATGCATTCCTAAGCATGACCCGACTCTCTAATCTGATTCAAGAATAAAGGGTCCATGATAATTGTATAAATAGGCATAGATTCTAAGAATCAGGTACGTCATTATACACTATTAATAGTGTCGAGTGCCGAATTCTCACTTAAGCGTCGGAGTGTCTTTTGCAGATATCATCCGAGCTTGGAGTTCACGGAGACGAGAAGTAAAGTAGCGAAAGGAGTGTGAGGAATTTGTTTCAAGAAAAAGGAAAAAAGAGCTGACTGACTGACTGGAATGAGTGCTCGAATCGTTCTCTTGGTTCCAACCCATTCAAAAACATAAACTATAATACAAGTTCTATAATAATTAATAATTTAAAATACCTAAAAGTTAAAATTACATGAATTATTAATTACATAGAAGAACAATAACTAAAAAAATAATATTTCACAAAAAGTAAAGTACTCTGAATTTTAAAAAAATAAACATTAATTATATTTACATAAAAAAAACTAAACATAATAAAAGTTATATATGCATAAAATAAACTAAACACGATAGAAATCAATTAAACAAATCATAAACATTAAATGTAAATATAAATTGTTCAAGTCTCAATAATGTGAGACCGAAATTTAAATAAATTATGTTTTAATTTTCAACAAAGTAAGAACCAAGAATCTAAAATAATCATTTCCCATAAAAGGAGAATCACTCGAATTTCGTTATTTGGTTTGTTGACTTAGGCTTCAAAGACAATCTTGTCACATTTTTTAAGTTTAACCTATAGAAATTTTTCCATCCATCTTCAATATATTTGAGAATTTACTATTATATAATTTGAAATAATATAAGTAATAATTATTATTATAATAATAATTTTTTCAAACAAAGTAACATTTATTTTCATAATTTTGTTGTTTGGAAGATGTTTGTTCATTATCAATATGTTTGTTTTTTAGAGCATCATATTGCATTTGAATTTTAGGACTCATATCATCATATTGCATTTGAATTCAAACCTTAATATGAAGACTACTATTGACTTGTGTTTGAAATAGATCGAACAAAAGATTTATCTATATAAGATAAATACTATCATAAATTTATAATATTTTTTAACCTTAATGAAGTGGATCTCAACGATGAAAGGAGAGTGAAAAGATTAACCTTTTAGTAAATCAACAAATATTATTATTTAACACTGCATGAAACTTTTAGTTTCCAATAAAATCAAACACAAATCCAATAATGAATAGTAGTAATAAGATGTGTTTAAAATATGATCACCATACAATCTCGTACTCAAACTTTGTGAGTATTACAGTCCAATTTATTTGGATCCACAACATTACCAATTTGATATTCAAGTTCACGTAATTAAAAATCATTGTAACATCCCAATATTTTCCCACATCTAATAACCAAAATCATGCAACATTTAAAATTATATATCCCTCTCCATAGGGATTTTAAATATTTACATAAGATTAAAACAAAATATCCAAATTAAAAATAAACATTTCCATCCTCCAGTTTCTCATTGAGGAGTTTTGTCACCTGTAACATCATTTGCTCCCGTGTAAATACACGATCATCACAGATTAAAGAAAACAACCATAAAACAAAGCAAAGGGTAAGCTAGTTATTTTTAAAAAACTTCTAATATAAATATAATTTTAAATATTCACACAAAGCCATAAGTTCTCATGCATTTCCACATAACCGTCAAGTGTGTATCGAAATTTCACAATTCATCTTTCTCATGTCAGACTTCTACTGACTCACAACACATAGACACTTGACTCTACTTTTGGAAGACTTGTGTATTGAAATTAGAATCATGAGACCTGTACCTGTCATACTACTCATTGTGAATCCGCACAGCCATGCTCATAAACATCTAAATATCTCATCATCTCATCATCTAGTATGACAGGGTAAATTCATATGACCTGAAAGACCATATTATATTTCAAACCGCAATATGAACCTCCATTGACTCTCACCAACTGAAAAACTTTATCTATGTGATTCCATTATATCAGTAGAGGTAGGATGTTTCATTACGGGGCTGGCAAATCAATACACCCTAACATCCATCTCAACACGGTATTTCTTTTCCTGAAAATACTATGTCTTGATGACACTTTCACACCATTTCATATCTCATGTAACACATCAATGCACCATTCAGTCACATCATATTTTAAACTTTTCTAAACAATCCAAATATATCTCAAAATTCATTGAAATACATAACTAAGTTCCTTTAATAATATTTTTAAATAAAATTTAGATTTTTCACTTAAAAAAATATGCAATAATAAACTAAGCTTTCAAAAGCAAAAACAAAAAATTAAGTTTTTTTTTTACAGATAGTCTTGGCGTCTTCATGGAATATTTACTTGTGCTAGACCTGAATGTAATATACACGCCACATGCATGCACTTTCTCGCTGACTAGGCCTTTCATATATACGGGCTTCAACACACGTATCTCTGGGGCCCACTATCGCGACCAGATCACCGAGTCGTCCTGCTCCACAGGTGCCGATGTCCGATGTCGATGCCGATGTCCGAAGTCTGATCCAGTACAAAAACCAAAAGTGAAAATGAAAGAGAAAACGAAAGACAAGATAACATGGGTATCATCACTTCACCTCAAAAGTGTTTTTCTTCCTTGTATTTTTCATTACCTAAACATTCTAAATACTTGACATATTTGATTAAGAAGTTTAGGGATGATATTCAAAAACCTCCTAAAGGTTATCACTTTCTAAGAGGATTCTCCCAATATCATTTCATCCCCAAATATTCTTTCCAAACATGGCTTGTAGCTAGAATTCAACCATGTATTCTCCATAAGCTTAATGAACATAAGTTTGTTTCACACCTACCATATATAAATCATGTGAACAAACTCACTATGTTATTTGCAGGAGCTCTAAATTCGATGACGAATTCTTTCGAACCTGGAAAGCATGATACAAACCGACAGATAACTAAGGACACAACAAGTACTTCCCAAAAGGGTCAGTCATCTCAAGATACAAATTCAGGCCCCACCAAGCCTCGAGAAAGAATCAACAAAAAAAGAAGAAGCTATAAACCCGAATATTAGAAGTTCTTCCTTTTGGTCTTCTTAAAAAATAGAATATGTTTGTAAATAATTTGGGGTCATTTTAGGGGTCCAAATAGCAAAAATAGGTTAGAATAAGGTGCCTTTAACATAATAGGGGGTGTATGTATCATTTTAGTTTGCTCCTAGTCCTTTAGGAAGACAATTTGACCTAGTTTCTAGAAGAACAAGCCTAGGGCGCGAGTTTGACTTAGTCAAACTCTAAGGCTGCCCATTTTTTCCTTTTTCCCATCCTACCCTTCGTGCTTATTTTCTAAGGCTCCTTCACCTATAAATAGCAGATCTACCCATTGTATTTTACATGTTGAAATTGAATAGAAAAGTTACTCTGCACAAATATTGTGAGAGCTTGAGTGAGTATTGTCTCCTCTTCCTTTTGGTTTTATCTTAAAGAGAATGAGACTCTCAAGTGGCGACCTAGCACTTATCTTAGACCCACCAAGTGGCGTGACCACCCACCACCATCTCCATAAGTTTCTTCTTTCATTTCCTTCATGTTTCCTTTTCATTGATGTTTTCCTAGCTTTCTTCTTTATTTTCTTAATTTGCATATATTCTCACCATACAATGTCTTTTATATTTGCCTTTGTGAAATGCACCATCACACCTACTTAACCACTTGGTTAAGTTAGCGCCCAGTGAGAATTTTTCTAAGGTCATCACCATTAACTCCTAAAATCTCAATCTTAAAGTAAAGTGTCACCTAAAATGAAAACACCTAAAAATCAACTCACATCAATAAGGAAACCCTTAGAACCCTCCGCCATTCCAGACAGCTAACAATTTGCCGACCAGGCCACGCCAACCGCCATCGTCCCACTAGCCGAACCACCTAAAAATCTTGACTTTACTACAAATGTTGATGAAAATCGTGACTTTACCACAATTTAGAATTGACTACATGAAAAAGGTGACAACTTTGTTTGTGAGCAATAGAATTTTCAAGAATAAATTTAAGGTATACCTTGGATGCAGACGTAGAGAGTCGTCACGTCACCACCAACGTCTCAGTAGACTGTCGTGTCGTCACCGACCAACACCCACGACCCCTGCACCACCATCGTCCACCACCAAACTAGAGAATGAACAGTTAGTCACACAATCCCTAAATGTACCAAACTCTTTCGGATAAAAATCAAAATAAAAATCTTCTCAAATATTAGTAATTAAATCTTAGTATTTAAATCTTAGTAATTCAATCACAAAGTAGTTTTTAATATTGCGTAAAATATATCTACTAAGACAGGGCGTTACACCACTAAGTCTTAAAAAGGGTTTGTTAAATAAAATTATGAAGCAATAGAACACGATATGCACTAACTTAATACATACTCGGGTTAGATGTTAGATAAGGGGCAAGTATAATTACTGATACAGTTCGATAGTCCTGGCCCTAAGTCTTCAAGGGATGTAAATGGTAAAATTACTCTCTTTCGTGCCAAAAAGGAATACAATGTTTACATATTTATTTACTAAAATTGTGCAAAATCAATGATAATTGCATAGTATATTGTTGAAGAAACAAAAGATGAATATTTTATGGGGCTTTAAGGAGACAAGCAACTTTTATAGTTGGTGTTATCTGCACATAAGTGTGGCCATTCAAACAAATTGTTGAATTTGACATCAATCCCCAAGATTTGGCAATTTATTTGCAGAATATTAAAATCCCAAAGTTATCATTAATATTTTACTTTTGTGGTGATAGGTTTGTGGACCGATTATTATGATTTGATTAGGAGTCATATCTATATTGAAATCATCATGATAGGTTGTGTCATACTAGGGGGAAAAAGATTAACCAAAAAGAATGTTGCTTCCTGTTCATAGCATGTTACGTGGTTCCAGTCACTTGAGTTCAGATATTCTTATCAGTAGTCCACCCTTTGCTATATGTATTCTCATTTTAGGGTTTCATGTTCTAATTTTAATAAGAAAATATCTCTAATACTCAATACAAAACTTCATTAATCCCCGTTCAGGTAACATAATATATTTAACATACATATAAATGAAGTGGAGAAAAATTGTTTTATTGGTGCGAACTTTGAATTATTAATCTTTGAGTAGAAAATTGATAAAGCAAAATAGAAGATAACTCAAAGGAAGCAATTAATGTATATGGTGATTTTGATGTGCAGGGGTTTGCTAAGTTAGCCAGATCCTAGGAATTATATTGTTTATTTACCTATATAAAAAAGGAAAATTGTTGATTTATAAAAATAAATTGTTTAATATTGTACGCAATATTAAAAAAACAAATATTTATTTATAATGGTGTAGAAAATAAAATTATTAATTATTGGTCAGATAATCCACTCATAGATATGAATAAAATTAAATTATAATATATAATTAATTGTAAATTTTATCTTAGAAATTAATTTTATAAAATTAAATTAAATAAAAGTTAAAATTCATTTATTAACATTTTAAAACTCTATCCTAATAAGGTGTTGAGTTTTGTGTTACCCACCTAAATATCCAATCATTATAATAAAAATATATATTGAAAACGCGCATCAACTATAAATAAAAGTCAAATTATAATAAAAGTCTCACACTTTAAATGTTCATTCATTACAATATATATATTCAAAATCACAGTCAAATTAAAATATACAAATTACAGTAATAAAAAAAATCATTAAATAGAAACTAATTTTAAAAACTTAAAATAATTAATTATTTATATTAACATAAAAACTGTTTTATAAATTAAAAAAATTATTAATATTTAAAATAATTTTTATTATTAATAAAAATTTATAAAATAACTTATATCTAATCATTAGCTACTATAGTTTTAGTTAATAACTACTTTATATTCTAAATTAATCTCTATTAATCTATTAGATACTAATCTAGAATTTAAAATATTAGTAACTAAATTCTTGATAACTAATTTAGATATCTATTTAGGAATATTTTTAAAATTTTTATTAATAATAAAAATCACTTTAAATATTAATATATTTTTAATTTTAAAATAATATTTAATTTAGATTATAAGAAAATCATGAAATAGAAACTAATTTTAGAAAAAAATAATAATTAGTTGCTATAGTGACTAAATTAGAGACTATTTTAGGAACTAAATAAATTTTGGGTTTCTAAATTAATTTCTATTATTGTTAAATGGTTTTTAAATTGGTATTTAATTAGCAATCAAGGTTTTTCTACCAAATTTAAAAACTAAATAATTGGTAGTTAAAACTTGATAACTAATTAGATACCAATTTAGAAACTAATTTAGCAATCAATTTTGTTCTAGTTTCTAAAATACTCTCGTTACCATTGTAACTAATTATTTTGGTATCTAAAAATCGGATGTTCTTATAGTGTTAATCAATATAGTTATTAACTATTTTTCTGTTTCTAAATTTAATTATTATTTAATAATTTTTTTAAGTGTATTATTAAGATAGACTTAAAATCTAATATTTTAATATCATGATATAACACTGTACTGTAGCATTGATTAAAACCGACAATAATAATAAATAGGGGTATTAATAAAATATTATTCAATAAAACGGTAAAACCAAATTAAATAAATGAAACAGAAAAAAAATATTTATTTCGGTACAAACTTTGTTTTATATTAAACTGAACTGAAGTTGATGTAATTTTTTTCTTATATATTTTTAATTAGTAATGGAATGAACCCCATAAGCAACATGTTAATAAATAAAAAAAAAATAAAGCAGGGTAAGATTAATGGGATAATCTGACTTAGGAAGAATAAATGATGAATAATTAGTGATGGGTCCAAGCTTCCCTTGGCATTGCAAGATTATGTGTGTGAAGAGAAGAGAAACAAGAAGCCCCCACATGTTAGTACTTAGTACTCTCCACCAACGTCACTTTTTTTTTTTTTTTATAGTTAATTTAATTTGTTACTTGTTGACAAGTTGGTGCCAGACATAATTGATGTTTCTTCACTTGGTTCACAATTGTCCAACATAAAGTAAAACTAAAATCTTGCTTTCTCATAAGCATATTTAGCTTTTGGTTAATGGAAGGGCACCACTACTTCATCCTTTTCAATGTTTTTAGCTCTTCAGATAAGATTGTGACTGGCTATTAGATACAGAATTTTAAGTACATTTTTTGTTGTATTATTTTTGTGTTGGAATGCTTCACAATTTGTGCTGTGCTGTTAAGTTGGTGGATGCAACAAGGAGCATTGGTAAGGAGTTGGAATGGGTGGAAGATGAATTGCGAAGGTGGTGCAACCTACGGTTGTTAATACTGATTTTATTATTATACTTACTATAATTAATGTATTATTATAAAAAAAATATTTTCTAGCTGTACTTTATATTTATAAAAATATTATAAAAAATAATATAATAAAATTGATATTTATAATATTATTTTAATAAGTTATAATTAATATATTGTTATAAAGATAAATTTTGTATAATAGTAATCATTACAAGAAAATTAAAAATCATTTTTTAGTGACCAAAATAATTAGTTACAATAGTAACTAAATTAGAGATCATTTTAAAAATTAAAAGAAAAATTGATTTTTAAATTAGTTTCTATTATTGTTAAATAGTTTCTAAATTTATATCTAATTAGTAATTATTGTTAACTACTAATTATTTAGTTTCTAAAAATTTGGTCTTTAAAATTAATAGAAACTAATTTAGAAACTAATTTTTTTTAGTTTCTAAAATAGTCTTTAATTTAAATACTATTGTAATTAATTATTTTGATCTTTAAAGATTAGTTTTTATTTCATGATTTTCTTGTAGTAAATGTATTGATTATAATAATAATAATAATATATTATTATATTATTTTTTATAATTATGATTAGTTATAATTACTATTACTATAAAAGTAAATATTATTAATAATAATAGTGCATTAGTATAAGATAATAATAATGTTAATATTAATTTTTATTATTAATCATTATAGTTAATATATATTATTTTAAAAAATAATGTATTTGAAAAATTTTAATATCTTGATTTATAAAAAATTCTATGAAATAAATACATAAAATGATAGAAGATCGAACTTAAGAAAACACAAAATGCCAAAATGTCAGAATATGAACAAACAAAACAGTTTATTATTCACAGTATCCACAAAAGTAAGGCAAAATTTAATTTATTTAGACTTCTTATGATGAAAGTGATTCATATAAGTAAGACCACCGTGAAAATCTTCAATTATACATGTATCCTACGGTTCGGGGTGTTGGATACCGTTCCAAATACATTCTTTAATACAAAATAATTAACTTAATTACGATATAAAAATTTACTTAAAAAGTTAATCCAAAATAATAGTAAAAAAAATATTTATTATATTTAATTATCTCAAATTAAACACTAACTAGACAGCAGAGTGTTTTTTTACAGATATATTAATTAAAAATTCATACAATATTTTCAACCTAAATCAGCTCCAGTTCAAGAAACTTAAAGGAAGATGGAGACATCTTTTAAGTTTTTTTATAAAATATATAAAAACATGAAAAAAGCCAATATCACCCTTACTCTACTAACTGTTTACAATTTCTATCCTATTTACCTTTAGTCATCTAATTAAAATTAATAATAAATTTAAGTTATTTGTGAGAGTGTCTTACCTGTAACTTGTTTGGAAAAAAAGTTAGAATGAAGTGATAAAATTAAAAGTCGGTGATAAGGCATAACTAACTTTGCTTAACCATTATTTTCAACTTACTATATATTATCAGATAAACTTACATGAGGTCAACTAATAAATTTTACAAAACAAATTCAATGAAAATTAATTTATTAATATTATCATGTGGTTTATTTAAAAGACAAAAAAAAGGAAGCATGATCTTCTTTGACAGAAGTGAACGCATATCTAAAATGAACCAAACAGGATTTGCATTTACGTTGTTTTATTCCCAGTTGAGAAATATTTTAATGGAAAATATAAGGATGCAAAGGTAGAAGGGTGCTGCAGCCTAATCCACAAACCTATCAGATACTGAACATAAGTGAGTGAAACATATATCATTGCTGTATGGAATGGATCAAATTGTCTTTTCCAATTAGAGCTTATATCCTACGTTAGGCTGCCTTTACATTATTTTTTTAAAATATTTTTAAAATATACTTTCTGGAATTCATAAAATATATTTTTAAAAAACATTTCCTGAAATAGAATTTTCAGAATAAAGTTTCCAGAAATACGTTTTAGAATATGTTTTGGAGAATAAAATTTTCAGAGTATATTAAAAAAAAACATTCCAGAATAATGATAAATTAGAGGAGATATTTTGAACATTTTACCTAACTGATGGGTGCAGGGAGAAATTTGATGGGGTACATAAAGAAACATCCTTTTGTTGGTTTTCTTGTACCATTAGCACAATGTGGACCAGCCGACTGTTTCTTCCTGCACCTCCATATTTTCTTCTGTCACCTTCATACACAACATGAAAATACATTTTTGTCCTTCTTGTGTCACTCCCATAGAGTAGTTTCTGGATTATGTAATTCGGAAACTCATTTGATGAAAGACTTCCGGATTACATAATCCGGAAGTTAAATAAGACTTCTGGATTATGTAATCCGGAGAATAATCATGCATCTGAAAAATGGCTTCCGGATTATGTAATCCGGTAGCTAATTACAAATTTGAAAAATGACTTCCAGATTACATAATCTGGAATATTATTATAAAGGGGCATTTTTGGAAATTTGAAAACTTATGGAGGTGAGAGAAGAAGGTATGGAGGTGCAGGAAGAAATAGTCGGACCAGTCTACATGGTAGAAAAACATGTAGGAGGATACATTACTTCTTACTGGTATCATTTTTTTTCTTTCATTTTTGGGTATTTTCTTTTATACCAATTACCCACGATAATGGTTTTACAGAATGAAAGTATGATTATTTTAGGTTGATTCTTCCTACACCCGATCATTTTAGATTGGCACCCAATTGTAAATAGAAAAAGACTAAATTGCCCTTAATGAATTTGAATTAGGGTTTAGAGCAGCAATAACGACGGTCACCTTGAACTCCTCTGAGGCAGTGAAAGTCAGAGAACGAACCATCGTCGGAGAAGAGAAGGTAATTATTCTGGCTTGTGGATAATTTTATGCGGAATTTAAGTTGTGACTTCCGGATGTTTATATTCGGAATTGAAGTTTTTATTCTGGATATGTTTATTCGAAAATGATATTTGACTTTTAGATATTTTTATCTAGAATTTGTTGTTGTTTTGCGGATGGGTTCGTTCGGAAGTTTTGTGAATTAATTTCGGATATTAATATTTGTATTTGGGATAGGTAGTTAGGGCACTTGGCAATATGGTATTTTTGATTTGTTCCTTTATACTATCTGTGTTCCATTATAATTTTGGATTGAATGTTACTTTATGAAAAGTAAGATGGTGAGGACTAGAGGTGAATGAAGCTCTAATTTGGACCGTGTGCGACCAACTGCATCGGTGAGAAGAAGATGGGGTGGTCCTAGTACTTCAGTTCCAAATGAACACTTTGAAGATTATATTGAACAAGAAGAAGTTGAAATTGATGATGAAGGCTATCCAGGAGGGCCAATGGATAAGTCGTTACTCATTAATTATGAACATCATGTAGCCAGACTGATGGGTTGATACCAAATGATTGGTTGTTCTTCTTGGAGATTTGAAAAGGGTGGCGGAAGCAATGGATGTGATGGATCAAGGAGGGCTCATATAGAGCTATGGGTTTGTAGGTGCATGAAAGGTATTGAGAGTGATTGGTTGGGCCATATCACTTGGAGAAAGGTGGAAGTGAAGATCAAAATGTCTAACCTAGCGAGACTAGACAATGGAGTAGAAGCTTGCAATATTTGACAGCATTTTACTCATAAAATTGATCTTACAAAACATGAGCCAAGCACCCCATTATATAGGTGCAAGTGCCTTGGAGAACAAGGAGCAAGGGTAGGAATGGGAATACACAAAAAAGCGACTACTAGGGTTTTGACTAAAGTCAATGCCTCACCCTAGGAGTAAACTTCTAGAAGTTAGGTTAACTTCTTACCCTAAAAGGTTTTACTCAAGCTATAATGATAGGCACCCCCCCATTATGCTAAAGGAACCCTATTCTATCAAAATTACAAATAAAGAAACTAGCTCTCATGGCTTGGGCTTTACTTCTTATGGTCCTCTTTGAACATATAAAGAAACATTTCTCTGCCATCAGTAGCAGAGTCCCAATCTTCTTGAATCCTCTTTGTCATGGACCTAGTTGTTGGGCTTGAACTAGGGTCTGAGTTTGGGCCTCTTCCATCACAGACAGTTGTGGGATGGTTTGGTAAGTAATGAAAAATTAATTTATTGTATTTGGTATGTATGTATTTATTGATGATATATGTTGGTTATTATAGGATCGTGGTGAGCTGAAGGTTGTTTCACATGAAAGGAAGATAAATAAGTTAGGAGCACCTCATGAGCGCATACAGGCTGTTGTAGAAATGTCAGGCTTAGGTGGTTTGCTTCATGCTAGTTATGAGAATTTAGACTCAGGGCTGCTGTGTGCTTTTGTAGAGAGGTGTCATGTAGAGACAAACAACTTTCATTTATCGGTTGGGGAGATGACCATCACTCTTGATGATGTGTTAAATTTGTTACATTTACCCATTGTCGGTCATTTTTACACGCAGAAAACCTTAGATGCAGTTTCAACGAATGATTTATTGGTAGAATCCCTCCGTGTTGACCTTGGAGTTGCATATGAAGAAACAAGACACTGCTAGGGAGCTCATGTGCGCCTGAGTTGGTTAAGAGATGTGTACGAAGACGCATGCTCAAGGAGGCAGTGGACTATGGCTGCCAGAGCTTACTTACTTGACCTTGTCGGTTGCATTATCTTTGCCGACAAGAGTGCTACATCAGTTAGTCTGTTTTATCTTGGGTTTTTTGTTGATTTGAGGCTGACCGGGGGATATTCTTGGGCGTCGGCTACATCAACTCAAATGTATGAGCAACTAGGAGATTGTAGTTATACAAACACTAAACAACTAGCTGGTTATGCGACATTGTTGCAGGAGTGGATTTATGAGAACTTCCCGTCTATAGGGATGAGACGTATGCAAGCACTGTATTATGAAGACCAACCTTGGTGTAAGATGTATGATGCAGGAAAAGTTACTTCAATTGTTGTTGTTCGATCGCAGTTAGATACATTGACACTAGCTTCCATTCAGTTTTGTCCATACGACGAGCACATGGAAGAACGTCCATTCAAGTGGATTTCCTTATTCTATGGTTATTTGAGGCTTGGAAATTGGACACAATTGCACATGCCAAAACGTGTGTTGCGTTAGTATGGATATACACAGATCATCCCTCGCAACCCATCTGTACTTAAACATGGTGATCTGGATACAAATGAAATGGACCGTCGATGGTTATATTTCAATGATTATGTCATATATGATATGGCCATAACATTTTATCCTGACGCTTGCATTGAAGAGTACATATCTTAGTTTAGATCTGTATTACATCCATATGTGATTAATACGGAGGAGGATGAGCGTCCTGTACTGGTACCCTCAGATGCACGTGGCCACGGAGCAGTGCCAACTCATCCTCAGGAGTCACATCATTGTCTACACTTGACCTTCCAACATACGGCTGACCCACCATTGTCTCTGCCAAATCATGATTGTGAGAACCACAAATTAATTCAACCATCCACCATTGACCACCTTTGACTGGTTTGCCTCGCAATCTGAAAGGACACTCACACTTCCTACTTCCCGTTCGACTGATATCTACATCTTTTTTTATACTGTTTGTATTTACCTCATCTCTCACAACCTAACAATACGTAGGTCATCCTTCCCCGTTGTCTCGTCCATGTATCCGACCTTAATATAACAATAATAAACCCATAACTATAACCAACACTTCTTGCCCACTCTAACAGCTCATCTCGATCACGAAATACCTACAATAACATATGCCAAATTTTAAAATCATTCATAAAAAAAAAAACATTCACAACCCTGACATTGACCTACCTCATTTGTAGTAAATGTCTCACTACATTCATATGCCCTATGTTCATTATCTAACGCATTATAACTTATTGACTGCTCCATATCAACATCATCTAATACATCCCACACATCAATCTCCCCTATAATTCCCATGTATGAGTCTCATGTAACCATTGGACTGTTGGAAAAAAAAATAACACTTAGCTTCCGGATAAATAAATCCATAAGGCAAAAACAATCATTCTGCATCCAAAAATCCAGAAACCATTTAACCATTTTGGATATGTATATCCGAAATGCATAACATAATTTCGACTAATCATATCCGTAAGCCACTTTTCACCTATGAACCTGGGCGTTCAGAAGCTACAAAAACAAATGTTGAATTCTTACGGATTTCTATATCCAAAATTTGTTATAACTGCTTCCGGGTGCCTACATCCGAAATGCAAAAACCAGGCTTCTGGATGATGATATCTAGGACCTGCTCAGTTCGAACGAAACGCGAAAAACAACTTCAAATGTGTTCTTACCTCATTACCTTGGCAACCGCACCTTAGAGTGAAAACGTTTGTGCACAACCCCATTAAAACCACCTCTTTTGCAGCTCAAAGCATCACCAACAGAAAATCAAGTTCCTCTGCACCTCACCATTCACTATTTTTCAAAGTGAAGAAGAGAAGGACACAATGAAATTTTAAAAATTTCGTCGGGTGCCAGTCAAAATTGATCGGGTGCAAAAAGCAATTACCTTATTTTATGGGATAATGTTCACTTTTTTTATTGAATTATTTAAAATAAATAAAAAGTTAATACCGAAAATTAATTAGTATTTAAATTAATCACAAATTGGATATTATTAATTTTAAATAAAATAAAAAACAACTTAAATACATAATAAAAATATGTCTTTTTTATTCCTACTAAATTACACAATAAAAATGTGTTTATGTTGTGTTGTATTAAATACAGAAAAAAAAACTTATAATTGAAGGTAGGAGTGTGAGTCATAAATACACAAATAATGGGAAAGTCGGACACTGTACCTTGACAATATAACAAAAAAGTGTATTGTACATACGTGAAACATGCTCTTGCAAAAATTATGTTTTGTGAAAATGGGGGGTGTGGGAATAGCAAGGAGTGCGAAAGCAACATGCCCCAACATGTATTGTGATAATAACTTTTGGGCTGATTCTCCCTGCACCATATCATTTATGACTTGCACCCAACACACTTACGTGAAATGCTCATTTTGTCCTTAATGATTGTAATTTTTTGTCTTTTGGATATTTATATCTGTAAGTCAAATTACGAAGTTCTGAATATACAAATCTGGAACTAATATGTCACTTCCAGATTTTACCATTTTGAAGCTTATTTGGACAACATAAATGACCTTCTGGATATCAAGATCCGTAAGCAAACATAAATGAGTTCCAGATCTCAATCCTCAGCACCATTTACAACACACCATACTGGATATGAAAATTCGGAACTCATTATTCACTTTTGGATATGACCATTCGGAAGCTTAAATGAAATATGAAAATGATTTCCAAATTTCAAAATCAAGAATGTATAAAAATGACTTCCGGATATTGAAATCCATAAGCAAATGTGTGAAAATGGTAGAATGGGGTTTTAAAATTTTCGTAGGGTGTGAGTCAAAATTGATTGGGTGCGGGAAACAATTGCCTAACTTTTGTCTTCTTGCAAGGATCCACAATTGGGCTTAAAGACTGGATTATGCTTTTAGACAAATAAAAGGATATTTCTTCCTGCACCCATCATTCTTCTTCCTGCACCCCATCCTTTTTGAAATCCTAAAATTGTCTTTCGCATTTTATTTCAAAATGTAGCTTCCATGGAAGTGTGTGGGTCAGAGATGGGATTGTAGAGATTACTGCAACAAAGATTGAGCTCAAAAAAGGTACGATGGAGCTCCTGGTGTGTTAAGAAGGTTTTGTTGGTGGTTTGAGGTAAAATATGAGACGAACTGTACTCTTTTGAGTTGGATATGGTAACGTGGGTGTTTTTGAAAATGGGATTATGGAAATGAATTCTAGAATGGGAAAATGAATTCCAAAAGTAAAAATTTGTAAGGGAAAAAATACATTATGGAATGTGGTGCTCTAGAATGAAAAGTTATTTTTTCAGAATGGTGTTTTCGGAAATGAAGAAATCCATTCCAGAATGGGTGTTCCGTAATCCAACATTCTTTCCTCAGAAAAAACTTTCCAAGATCATTTTCGTCATTTAACATTTTTGATGGGGTGTAGGAAAAGAATGATGGTCTGCAGAAAGAAAAACCCCAAATGAAAACGTACTTTGAAGTTAGAACTCCTTGAACTTTTTATAAACATATCGGGATACCACATTTTATTATGAAAATAGAGCATTTCAAAATTTAAATGATTTAAAATATTCTCAACTGTAATTATCATTACTGTTCAAATAGATTAAGTTATTAAAACTAAAATATTTTAAAGAGATATTAAAATTTTCATTTTACATATTATAAAAATATTCTATTTATATAAAATTCTCATATCCTTTATCTTTTTGTTCTCTTTTATTCTATTGTATAATATTAATTTATTAAATAGTTATAACTGAATACGATTCAAGTGATAAACTTTGTACATGTAGTGCAACTTGTTCAAACCGATAACTATCCTTTTTAATTAATAGTATATAAACTAATTATTGTTAACCTTTTTATACTTTTATTTAATGACAGATGATTATGTATAGTAAGTTTATTACATTTTATAATAGTCATTTTAAATTTTCATTATAAAAAATATTTGATTGATTAGTAGTGTACACATTTTAAATTAATAATTCTCTATAATAAGAAAATACTCGATCTAATAGACTAGGGATTGACTTATATAATTAAAATTCTGAAAGCCTTAATATTGAGATCATAATAGTTACATGACTTTCGATTTTACATGTTATGTGACAAGTCCGAGATTACCAAAATGACTTAAAAGGAGTTTGAAATTTATTGATTGAAACTTGATCTCAAATTAATTGTACTATGTGTTTAATTAGGGGATATTTAACGCAATCTAAGTTTATGTTTTGGATTGAGGTGAAGTCCTGGTGTTGCACCCAGAGTATATTTTTGTACTTAAAATCAAAAACTGAAATGCAATAAAGTTTCTATAAATCAAGTAAACACAATACCATCTCATCATAATTACCAAGAGAAATTAAGCCATCATTAGCAAGGGGTTGGAAAATAATACATAAACTTTGCTTCTTTACTTATCATTCAAAATTAAGTTTAGAGAGCATTGAGAAGTACTTTTAGACGCTGCAACGCTTGTATTAATGCAATAAGTGTTACTAAAATTAAAAATAAAGAGGCGTGGAGCAGTGAGCATTGGAATATACTCTGCTCTCTCAGTTTTGGAAAACCAAATCCTCTGCTGAGTTCTGACCACAAAAGCAGAAGGAAAAAGACAAATTGGAAATTTTGTTTTAAAAAAAATATAAGCAGGCAGAAAGGAGAAAGGAGGGAGGCATAGCCCCACTTGCAGATAGCGAGTAGGGAAAAGTCAGAAAAACAATTATAAATACATTCTGATAAAGCATTGGAGGAACAGAACAAAACAATGGCATTTCATCACGCTACCACACTAACCAATCTACTCTTAAATCCTAAGTTGTAGCCACAAACAGGTACACCTTTTTCAGTTACACACAAACATAGCCTCCTCCTAAACTAAACTTAGCACAGCACCAGTGGTAAACTAAATAATAAATAATTCACATATTATATCACCATGTATATACGGTGGAAGCCAGAAAAAATGAAGAATAGAAGGAAAATGAGAAGAACTAGTGAGAGGCTACAACGCTTTTCTTGCTGAAGAGGCTGCGCAGGTTAAAAAGCTTACCCCCTACATTGCCATGAGCTGGGTTACTGTTCCCACTGTTACTGTCACTGCGAGGGATGTTATCAGAACCGCCTCTGACTCCAATGCCACTATTCTCGTCACTTCTACAGGTCAAGTCATGTCGGTAACCGATGCACATTGGGACATTCAAATTCAAAACCTTTGTTTCTGGGTTGCCCGAGCCGCCGCTCAGTTTGCTCCGGCGACTTTTCGGTTTCATGTCGTGGTTGAGAGGCCAAGCTTCTGGATTCTTCGCCCGGCGGACCTGCCAGACTGGGCTGCTCCTTCCTAGATGGACTCCGCTCCGGCCCGGGCTGCTGGGCCACTTCCTTGACTTGGACTCTCCTGCCGAATTGCTCCGCGAGCACGGCGCGCTGTTCGCTTTGCGGGTCGCCGGAGCGAATATTTTGGGTCGGGTGCCCGCGTTGCCCGCGGACCTGCTCCGGGAGAATGGCCATATGTTGATGTTGAGCTCCGCTGAAGAGGCGACGCCGTTTTTTTTCTCTTTCTTCTTAGCGTCGGTGCTGCTTTCTGCGTTTTTCTTCTTGAAAATGTCTTTCCAGCGCTTGGACGCGGTGGCAGTGGCGGCGGAAGTGGAAGTGGAGTCGGTTAGAGGCGGGGACGGTTCCGGGTCGGGTGGGTAGTGGGGTTGGTGGGGTTTGTTCAGGAGGTGGAGAGGAAGGAGGACCCCGTTGACGAAGAGTTGATCTGCGGAGAGAATGTGAGGTTGTGGGAAAGAGGGGTTTCGAACCATCCAGAACTCGAATTCTGGCGAGGCACAAGGGCTGGTTCTGGTTCTGGTTCTTCCGGGTGAGTAGGGTTTTTTGGTGTCCATGGAGATTCGGAGAGTGAGATGTGAAGGTGGTGAAGCTGTTACCAATATATCGGCTTTTGAAGAGTTGGTGTGTGGGATGTGAATGTGCTGAGAGAAAGGAAAGTGTTTTCAATTGTTTTTACTATGCAAACTCCTTAAATTCTATTCTTTTTAATAAAAAATAAAATCACTTATAAAAAATACATTAACATGATGTAAAATCCCTTATTTAATATTTTTGAAATAAATTTATAAATGAGATGATGTGTAAAAAATAAAATAAATAATATGGAATGAGTTAAATAGGCTTAGAAGGTTAGGGCTATTTTGGGTGCAGGCAAGGCCATGTATGACATAAAAGCATGCCATTTGGCATATAATAATTGGTTGGAAAGAGGATAATTAATATGTATTTAATAAAACAAGTGAACCATAGTTATGCTAAAGCTTTGGGGGCACGCACCTACCCCACTCTCATCTGCTTCTACTGTGCTTATTTCAGGATGTGACATAACATTATCTTTTCTCTTTTCTTAAAACCTCCACTAATATTTTATCTCTCATATATATATATATATATATATATGTGTGATTAAGAACTTTATTATATATATATATATATTGAAAGAAGTGAACTTATCAAATAAATTTTAAAATTTGAAGGTTTTTTTTTTCCATTTTAACTAAAATACTAAAAAATTCTACTTATAGTTTTAGAAACCGTGTTTGGAATTAATATAATTTTAGCAAGAATTTTACTCACACTGTGCACTTTAGAATAGGAAAAGTTATGGTGCGTTGCACCTTCTTAACATTTACAATTTCAACAAATGAAATTATGCCCCCATGAGAATCTAATAACGATGGATTAATACGATTATGTATAAAACATTTTAAAACTAAAAAGTGACATTATTTTTTAAATCATATTGGATAAAATCAGAAATAATTCATGAAGAAAATGATATTTTTAATATGGTTATGTCAACTTTTTAAACTATTTTAGAACAAGAAAATCTACTCTCTAACAATATATAGAATTATTGATAAGCGTTTCTATATGTTCTTTTTTTATTTATTTTGTTATACAAAATTATATAGGTTAATTCTCATGTTTTGAAAAAGACATCACAATGTTTTATAAACTTGCTTAAATTATAATAAAAATACGTATAACAAAACTTGTAAAAAAATGATTTTATTAACATCTTTATATTATATCAAACTTATAAATATTATATATATAATTAATAAGTTACATTTTGTTGACAAATATTTGATCTTTCTTGACAAATATATAATTATTTTTATTTTCTTGTATTATCGTTATGAATTTCACTATATCTTCAGTCTAAAGTGAATTTGGTTAAGTGTATTATGTAAAATTAGATGTGAAAACTAATTTTACAGTTACAAACTTTGTTAATAGAAATTTATCCTCTTTCATTTTATTATGATATTTTGATAAAAAAATACTTTTTAAAAAAATAAACTTTAAACTTAACTCAATTTTATAAAATAATATCTACATTTTTTTTATACAATCAAATATTTTTGTATATAACATGAATATATTATAAATATATTAAAATAGAGAAAAAAAGGTTGAATCTGAATTCCAGAAGCAATGCATATATGGGTACTGAGTTGTAGAATAATGTCATATCAAGAATATGAGGAGACAAAAGAGAGTGTCCAATTGGTGAGTCTTGACTTTTATGCCTATTATTACACACCAATGATGCTCTGCTCAAAATTTTCATCTGCATTTACGTTCTTGTCACATATTTATCATTTCTGTCCTTGAATTCAAAATTTTCCCAAGATGTTATTGAAATTTTGAGTTGAATAGTACAATTTATGTGTGCAATAAAACTGAGTATATAAAACAAATCAATCATTAAACTGTGAAATGGGGAGATGGGATGGGGGTGGATACATCAAAATGAGATTGTCATGTAGTGGCAGAGAAGTGCCTAAGAAGAAACCTTAGAAGAAACCCAATCGTAAATGGGCTCCAGCTGAAGCCCATTTCTTTCGTAAAATATAAAGTGGGACCATTACTAGTGGACACAGAAGTGGGGCCCACCAAAAGTACGTGGAAGGTAGTGTTAATGGCCTTTGTTTGTTTGTTTGGAGGCAAAAAGGAGTCATGTGATGCGCAGGAAAAAAACAATACCATTTTTCACTTATGCTTTGTTTTTAGTAAGGGAGAAAGTGGATTTAAGATAATTTAAAGAAAAAATATAAAGAAAGTCAAGATGTTTGGATTAAGTAAATATAGTGAAAAGTATAGGAAAAGTTTGTGAATGATATGATGAATGTGATTGAAATTATATTTTTTAAATTGATAAAAATGTAAATTTACAAATTTATTATTATATTTAAAAATTCTTAAAAAGTTAATTTTATTTATTTCTTTATAAACTATAATTATTTTTTATTAAAATATTTATAATTATAAATATTTGATAAAAACTTATTTTTATATTAAATAAAATTATTATTTTTATTTTTACTCTTTTGTAATTAATATAATTATTATTTTTATCATTAAAACTTATTTTTATATTAAATAAAATTATTATTTTTATTTTTACTCTTTTGTAATTAATATAATTATTATTTTTATCATTAAAACATATTTTTATATTTTTTCTATATTTATAATTTATTATATATAAAATATGATTAATTATGTTCTTTAATAATAATTATTTTTTACAGTTTTGATTATATTTTTTATATTTAAATTATAATTTTATTTAAAATAAAAATAAAAACTATTTTATTTACAATAATTTTTCAACTTTCTTGCTACACAATAAATCATGACCTTTCTTTTGCTGATAAACAAACACTTCCTTATGGATAAATTCTAGTGTTATAAATTTATTAATAAAATGTGTAATAATAATAGCTATTATTTTTCTCTTATAAATAATTAATGGAAATACAAAGTTACTTTTTACCATTTATAAAATAAATTAGTTATCAGTTATATCAATAAATAGGAACTTTTTGTGAGAGAGTCATCTCCAAAGTTTTATTGCATGATATATTAGTTTAAAACAAATTATACTTTTTACTTTCATTTTTACATGCATGAGTATAATTTTTCAAACCTTTATAATTTTTAACTATAGTGTAAAATTAACAAACTTATTATATATATTCTAATTTATGTATTTGATAATGTAAAAAGTTTTTACACTATCAACTATATACTCATAATTTTGTGAATAATATGAGTGATTATTATGTGTACTTGGAAAACAAAACCACAACTTTAAAGCTAACCCTAACTTAACATTGCATATTATGAAGACACATAATTAATTTAGATTAAATATTAGAAGTTGGCAACATTGGAAGAGATAGAGTTGATATGTGAAATTATATGTTAAGTGTAGGATTGTGATATTATTAGTGTAAGTTATGACTCACCTTTCCGTTTACTTGCCACAATCAATTGCAATCAATTGAAGGTTAATTGCCACAATCAATTGTAATCAATGGGAGGTTAATTGCCACAATTAATTCTCATCAAATGGAGGTTTCATACTACAATTAATTGTCATTAAAAGAAAGTTAATTACCATTAATTGTATTTATTATTGTTTTGGGGCTATTTATCTATTAGCCTAATAAGAATTCATTGTACTCCCAGTACCATTATAGTGGAAGTTTTGGCTCTCTCGCCGATGGTTTTTTACCTCTATTTAAAGGGATTTTCCACCTAAAAATTCTGGTATCATTCTCACTTTACTTGTTACTTTAATTTCTCATAATCTTTGGTTGAAATTATTACGCTTCCGTACACGATATCCCTACAAATTGGTATCAGAGCTTTTCGATAATTCAACCAGGATCTGTTGTTCAACAATGTTGAAGTTCGATATTGAGAAATTTGATGGTAAAATCAGCTTTGCTATCAGGTGAGTCCAGATGCTAGCTGTTCTCACCCATAATGGTTTAAAGAAAGTTCTGGCAGGTAAAATGACGAGACCAACCACTATGATGGAGGAGCAGTGGGATGAGATGGATGAAAAGGCATTGTCTGCAATCCAGTTATGCTTGTCCCGTGAGGTGTTGCGTGAGGTCATCAACGAGAAAACTACAACAGGCATATGGAGTAAATTGGAGTCTTTATACATGACCAAAAGTCTTGCAAACAAACTCCGGTTAAAGGAGCAACTCTTTAGACTCCGAATGTCTGAAGGTACTCCCATCCAATCTCACCTTGATGAATTTAATTCCATCATAATTGATTTGGAAAATTTGGATGTTAAAATTGATGATGAGGATAAAGCCGTTCTACTTATTGTTTCTCTACCACCCTCGCATCGACAATTCAAAGAAATTATGTTATATGGTAATTATCTTACCTTAAGCTTTGATGATGTCAAGACTAATTTACTAGCCAAAGAAAAATTTGATACTCAAATTCATTCTGAAAGTTCTGGTGAATGATTAGTAGTTAGAGAGAGAAACCAAGAGAAAGGTAGGAACAATAAGTATAAATCTAGGTCAAAATCTAGAGGCAAGAACTCCAAATATTGTCGTTATTGCAAGAAAAAGGGACACGAGATCTCTGAATGTTATAAATTGAAAAATAAGCAAGATAGAGAAAATAAGGGAAATGGTAAACAACCAGAAAAATTTCCCGAAGCTAGTATTGTTGAAACTGAATCTGGTGGGGATTGTTTTGTAGCTTCCAACACTGAACAAAGGTCTAAAAATGAATGGATACTTGATTCTGGTTGTACTTTTCACATGTATCACAATAGAGATTGGTTTACCACATATGAACTAGTTTATAATGGTTTTGTTTTGATGGAAAACGATGCTCAATGCAAAGTTGTTGGTGAAGGAACAATCAAAATCAAGACACATGATAGACCAATTAAAATATTTGGTTGCCCACGTCATGTTATCTGATAAATCGCTCTCCTAACAGATTAATTGATTGCAACATTCTAGAAGAAGTTTGGTCAGGTAACCCTGTTGATTATTCTAATCTTAAAATATTTGGTTGCCCTGCTTATTCTCATGTAAACGAGGGAAAATTAGAACCTCGTGCTAAGAAGTGCATTTTCTTGGGTTATGGCTTTAGGGGTTAAAGGCTATCGTTTATATGACCCAGAATCTCACAAAGTAATTCACAGTCGGAATGTGACTTTTAATGAAAATGCTATGCTCTCTTCTATAAAAGATACTGTCATTTCCTCAATTGATACAGGTGACCAGGAATATGCTCGAGAGAAGGTGGAGTTTGAGATTAAAACACCTGCTCATGAGGAAGACGTTCCCAATTCCTCCAGTACTCAAGGTGATCAAGTCACTGCTATTGATGGTACAAATGAACATTTGAGTCCACATTAGCAATGTCCACCTAAACGACGTGGGTTACCACAACCGTGGTCTATGGCTTAAGAACTTCCACAACAGAGACCAAGAAAACCGACTCAAAGATTAATTGCAGAATCTGCCAACATTGCTTATGCTTTAACTATTGCACAAGAGATGGGTGAAGAAGGTGAACCCAAGAATTACTCTGAAGCTATCTCTAATGACGACTCAACAAAGTGGATTGTTGCTATGCAAGAAGAAGTTGAGAGTCTTCTCAAAAACGAAACATGGGAATTGGTGAAGTTACCAAAAGGGAAACAAGTCATTAGTTGCAAGTGGATCTTTAAGAGAAAAGAAGGGATCCCTGATGTTGAAAGTACAAGGAATAAAGCAAGATTTGTTGTAAGAGGTTTTGATCAAGAGAAAGGTATTGACTTTAATGAAGTATTTTCTCCTGTCGTTCGTCATACTTCAATACGTATATTACTTGCTTTAGTTGCCTTGTATGATTTGGAGCTGGAACAGTTAGATGTGAAAACTGCTTTTCTTCATGGTAATCTTGAGGAAGAGATTTACATCCAGCAGCCTGAGGGGTTCGTTGTTCCTGGAAAGGAGAACCATGTATGTCGTTTGAAGAAATCTCTCTACGGCTTGAAGCAATCACCAAGACAATGGTATAAGAGGTTTGATTCTTTCATGGTTGGACATGGCTACTCCAGAAGTAGCTATGATAATTGTGTATATTTTCAAAAGACATCCGATGGGTCATTTATATACTTGTTGTTATATGTTGATGACATGTTGATTGCCGCAAGAGATAAATCTTTAGTTAACAAGTTAAAACCTCAGCTTAACAGTGAATTTGATATGAAGGACTTAGGTCCTACCAAGAAAATTTTAGGAATGAAGATCAACAGAGATCGTCAAGCTGGAAAAAAATTTCTATCACAAAAGAAGTATGTTCTTAAGATGCTTGACAAATTTGGAATGCGAGATTGCAAAGCTGTTAATACTCCAATTGTCGCCCACTTCAAGTTGTCATCAGATCAGTGTCCAAAATCAGACGAGGACAAAAGGCGCATGTCACATGTCCCGTATTCAAATGCAATTGGAAGTCTCATGTATGCTATGGTATGTACTAAACCTGATTTAGCTTATGTTGTTAGCATGTTCATGCATAATTCAGGCAAGGCACACTGGGAAACCGTTAAATGGATACTTCGTAATCTGAAAGGGTCTCCAGATCTTGGTTTGGTATTTGATCAACATAGAGCTAATTCCGGAGGAGCAGTTGGCTATGTTGATGCTGACTATGGTGGTGATTTAGATCGGAGAAGGTCACTTTCAGCTTACATTTTTACCCTATGTGGGTCTGCTATCAGCTGGTATTCTTCACTTCAAGCCATTGCGGCTTTGTCCACCACTGAAGCAGAATATATTGCTGCTACAGAAGGTATGAAAGAGGCTATATGGCTTTGAGGCTTGGTAAGTGAACTTGGTCTTCAACAAGATGTTCTTGTTATATTTTGTGATAGTCAGAGTGTTGTCCACTTAACCAGGAACAACAAGTATCACTCAAGGACCAAGCACATTGAAATTAAACACCATTTTATCCGAGACATTGTTGATACAGGAGATATAATTGTTGAAAAAATTCATACGGCCGAAAATCCTGCAGACATGTTGACCAAGCCACTTCCATCGGCTAAGTTCGATCATTGCCTAAACTTAGTTGGTATTATCCATACTTAATCAAGGCTTCATGGTGAGAGAATGTTCTAGTCAAAGGCAAGTCAAGGTGGAGATTTGTGGGTTATGACTCACCTTTCCGTTTACTTGCCGCAATCAATTGTCATCAAATGGAGGTTAATTGCCACAATTAATTGTCATCAAATGGAGGTTTCTTACTACAATTAATTGTCATTAAAAGGAGGTTAATTACCATTAATTGTATTTATTATTGTTGTCTCCTAGAATCACTATATATAGTGGTTTCCTTCAAGCAATGTAACACACAAAAATAGCAACACACACTTCCTTCCTCTCTCTTTTCCTATACTCTCTATTTCTGCTCTTGGGTGTAAGTGTTTAACCCATATAGAGAGAATTTGTTTTGGGGCTATTTATCTATTAGCCTAAGAGGAATTCATTGTACTCCCAGTACCATTATAGTGGAAGTTTTGGCTCTTTTGCCGGTGGTTTTTTACCTATATTTAAAGGGATTTTCCACCTAAAAATTCTAGTATCATTCTCACTTTACTTGTTACTTTAATTTCTCATAATCTTTGGTTAAAATTATTACGCTTCTGCGCACGATATCCCTACAATTAGTTTGTCATTTAGTCTTTAGTAGTATACTATAGTTTGAGAAGCATGCAATGAGTTGAAACTATGGACATATATTCATATACTATAATTTATATTTATTTTCATGTTTTTCTTTGCTTTCCAACCATGCCTGCTTTGTTGATGCTAAATTTGAAACGACTTCGAAGTCTGATAAACACTTGGGGAACCATAATTGTCTTGAATCCTCCTATGTAGTTTTTTTTATAAACAACTGTACAAACTCCGAAATAGTATTGATTCAGCCACCTTCTACATATCTTGAGTTTCGCAAAAGGTGAATATATATTTTCATCGACTAAAACAAAACCTACATAAACTTATATTTCATTAGTTATGGTTACATAATGTGTTGTGACATTACAGTTTAGTTATCTTGGTTGTTAATAACAATAAGCTAACATTATATTTTGAAAATACTTTGCATTTTTGCATTTATCTTTTTGGATTTTTCTCTTCTCATCTTGGCAGGTAATTTTTTGTCCTCAACCGATAACGTGTTTATGGAAAAAAACATTTAAGTAAGTAATCCATGCAAATAGATGTAGCTATTAAATATTAAATAATCATAAATCAATCATATGCTCTTTTGGATTTATCCTAGGGATGCGGATGTGTGTGTTTTACTACAAGTTGTGAAACCTTATTACAAAGGTTGTCAATTATATTATATCCAACTAAATTTTTAAAAATAAATTTATTGTTAGAGATTGTTTAAATGATATTTATAAAAAATTGATTTTATAAGCTTGAGTTAGACTTATTCACTTATCCTTCCAAGAAAATCATTAAATAGAAACCAATTTTAAAAAAATAATAATAATTAGTTGCTATAGTGACTGATTTAAAGACCATTTTAAAAACTATTAATTTCTATTATTGGTGAATGTTTTTGCTACCAAATTTAGAATCTAAATAATTGATTGTTAAAACCTTGGTAGCTAATTAAATACCAATTTAGAAACTATTAATCAATAATAGAAACTAATTTAGAAACCAATACTTTTTTTTTTAGTTTTAAAATAGTCTCTTTTGTTTCTAAAATTTGTTTCTATTTAATGATTTTCTTGTAGTATATAAATGTGAAGACCATTTAAAACATATCCTAACAAAAGTTTATTGAATTTATAAGAGTGTCTTAATACAAGTTGTTAACAAGTTCTTGACGTATGGAGAATATTATAGATATAATGATTATAATTAGTATAAAAAGTATATATTTTTTTAGGGGAGATAAGAATTTTACAGGGACATAAAACTTATAGAAGTGTAAAGATTATGATCCCTCTCTCATTAGACATAGGACACTTAAAATGGAAGAAGCAAAGCTAGGCATTGGGGACAGCATAGGAGAAAGGACCTATATATATATATATATATATATATATATGGTTTGGGAGGCTAGGCTATCTCGGAGGACATGGCTCCCAAAACTAAACCTTGGTCTTTTTCAATTGCCTCTCTCCATAATTACCATATTCACTTTGATTCTCTTGTTCCCCCTTTCACCATTATCTTCTTCTTTCTTTCTAATTCAATTCAATATTCATTTCTCAATGACTTTATGCTTTCATTCTTCTTTCTTGTGTTGTTAGTTACGATGTGATGGTCACCAACCAACCATCTTAATGCCCATTAACCTCACAACCAACTATCATTCGCTCCCCTACCTTTGGGGGAAAATGGGGAAATCACATGTTAGCCATTAACCATTTGGGGAACATCAAACACTTTTTTAATTTGTTCTTTAGGTGTTCACTTCTTAAGTACAATGCTTTGGAACTTGTTCTCTTCTTACTACTATTTTAATCCTTAAATTTCTCGATTAAAATACTGCTTTTGTTTACAATGACTTCAATTTAAGATTATTGTAAATATTGTGCTTCGTATTCTCACTGTGAAGCTTATTATTCAAATTCACCCATAGACAAGCAATGCATATCTTGAGCTAAACTCTCAACAATCATACAGATTTTGAATTTCCTGCAATGTTTGCAATCAGTATCGATGTTTGGTGTTTGAATAATTAGGATTCAATGTTTTAGATTTTCATAATTAATGATATCACTAAATCTGACTCTTCACATGGAATCAAATCTCAGTTGTTCAGTTTTGATAAGATTTACCCAACACTATCAACATGAGTAGAGACTAAATTTTTTGAAAGACAGATGCTATAAGTCCTAAATTTATCAATTTGTATTTAATTCAGGAATAAAACGTTTCCGTATTTTAAACAGTTATATCTATGTTCTAAAGAATGTTTGCATATTAAATTCAATTTATCTGATGAAATATGAAACCATTTAATAAAAATGTTATGAAGATTTGTAAATCACTTACAAGTTTTAGTTTAATGGTTTAATTATTTTAAATGTTTAATCACAACGAGAAAGATTAAACTATTCTTAAAAGAGATAAGGAATGAATCAAACTCATACAATAATCATACATAAATAGTGATCAACATTGAATATTATTTAATGACTTAAAATTGTGATATTTAAAAAAGTGGGTGATAACAGAAAATGGTTTGTGTTGAGAAAATTATTATTATTATTATTCAATAATTGTAGCTAAGACAAAACAAAGGGAAAAAGTCACGATAATGAAGGGCAAAAGTCTAATGATTTACCTGTTTCAATTGGTGGGTAGCAAAAAATAAACTCAAGACTATCACTTTCACTTTCACTTTCAGTAATGCATCATTATTCATTTGCTACAGTCATCTTTTCAATCATATTTCTCAACAACTCTTTTGCTTTTTTATTGGTACTATGAATGAAATAAACTACTGTAGTAACAACAAACAGTAGGATCTGCATCCATAATTTCATATTATTTGTTCATCGTACCATGTCTAAACTAGTGTAGTTCTTCAATGTTGGAGAAGAGATGCAGAAAATTAATGGTATTGGCATTAATTTATAACATTAATGGTAAAGATCAATAGTAAAATCAACACAAAGAAAGAACTTTTATAACATTACAAAAGCAACACTAAAATTATCTTAGGCTCCATCGATTATTGTGTTTTTTATATTTCATATAACACACGTTTCTCATAAAATAAAATAATTAGATATTAATTTCTGAAACTAAGAAAACCTGATTATTTTACTTGAAAATATATGTCAATCACTTTAATTCAAAAAAGTACACGACTTAAGTTATAATATTAACATAAAACGTGTTTTCTTTCGTGAATTGTTTAAAAAAAAATAAAAACATGAGAATGTAATATACTCAAATATTGCTTATTTCTAAAAAGGTATTTTTGTTATATTTTCATTTCGATAGAGAGGATGAAAATGTGATACATTAATTTAGAGAGAGAGAGAATTATATTTAATGTTGGAAAATATTTTGAACAATATTAATTTATAAAAGGCCATATTTATGAAAAATAATTTATTAGATATAAATTATACAAAAAAACAAACGCATCAACCTTATTTTGTCAATGTCAATGAAATCCATCTGAATGGGACAGTCCTTGCTCCATGCACAAATAACAGGAAAGACCTTGTACTGTTTTTGTACCTTCTTTTATTGTAAAAGTGGGATAAAAAAATAAAACTTTCTTTTTCTCCTTATAGCACAGAAAATAAGTAGGTGATTAGATGCAAAAGTAAACTATATAGAAATTACACTTAAAAATAAAAGAAGGGTTTTATTACAAAGGATTATTTATTTATATTTTTCTTCCTTACGGAGATGCTATACATATTTTTTTTTAAACTATATTTTGATCAGTAATGAAGAGGTATTATCGTGTGTCATTGTGAATCCTGATAAAAGCTAATTGATTTAGTTGTGGTGGTTTGATTTGTTTGAAGAAAAATATTAATTTGACAATTTCAAATTGATATGCTCTTAGAATTGTGATTTAGCCAATACAGTATAAAATTATTCTATTTTAATAAAATATTGTTTTTTATAATCTGGTAAATAATTGTTAAAATATGAAGAGTCTTAAAAATGAGAAAAGTATAATAGATATGTGATGTGCAATGGTGATTGTTTGAGTACAGGAGCAGCATGGTTGTGTCTGAATGTATGATTGTGTATAAAGGAATAGAGAAAGATAGATGCGTTTTTATGTACACTGTCACCTATTGACGGTAAAACGTCTACTTTATTGTCTGCCAAACATTTTTGCCCTTCACCCAACTTCACCTCACCATCTTTATCATCCACTTCTTTCAAAGCTACCCAACTTTCTTCATCTAAATTTCATCATGCATATACTATGTCCTATATATACAATATCCTACTTAGGCTTAGCTGTGATTTCAATGCATGTTATCAATCTTATCACTCCTAATAATATTTGTATTCCACTGTTAAGTTATGAGCTGCTATTTTAAATTCAACATCTCAGATATCTTCAAGAATAATAGATTCATTGTCCTAGATATATCTTTCAGTTTATCTTAGATAAGATTAGTTTACATTTTATAATAATTTTATCTCTTAGATCACATTTTATTTCTATATTTACAAATACATATATGTTATTGTCTAAAAAGTTGAATAATACATTTTATTTATTAATTTTTTCTCTAATCACATTATATTGTATATTTTGTCTACGAGCATGATAAACTTTAGTGTTATTAAATGAGCATGACCCATTAGTAAATGATATTTGAATTCTTTCTATATTTTATGTCAAATTGAGTATTAATGAAATTTAATTAAGTCATTATGCAATGTAAATAAGTAAAGTTATGATAAATAACCAAGGTGGTGGATCTTTGACTTTTACAAATTTCATGTATTTGGAAACGCATTGTCTGGACATCACCAGAGTATGTCTTGCAAATGTTTGGTCTTTCTATTATTATGAATGAGAAAAAGTACTCTTAAACTTATATGTTATTTCTGTGCACAGATTAGTAATACTATATATTTTTTTAACATAACCACATTGGTCTAATATTACATTTAGTGTTTATTTCTTTTTGTTATAAAAGAGTATTCCTCCTTTTGGATTAGGGGATGGCCTGTAGCGCGGACGAATTATAGGGTGGCCACCCCGTTTGGTTCTGTGGGGGGGAGAGAGTGAGGGTGAGGGTGAGTGGAAATGAGAGTGTTTTTTGGGTCATCTGAAATATGAGGAGAAAGGAGAGTGGAAAGCATGGAAAGCCACGTAGGATTGGTTGAATGACAATGGCGCCCTTATTCACGTTACACAACATTAACCTCTTTTACTTTGCATTAGAAGCTAATGAAGCAAATACCACATCTGTCTAACCTTCACACAAAGAGTTGCATTGATATAGGGTGCTCGGAGAGGGTCTTCAGTGAGAATAGAGGTAGGAGAGTGAGTTTGGTAGTTCATGTTTGCCTTGGGTTACATTTTTATTTATTTATTTTAGTTTGAAGCATAATCAATTATTATTGAAAAATAAGGCACTACATAATCGATTATGTAGTTAAAAACAGTTCATAATCGATTACAGTGCTCACATAATCGGTTATTTGAGAATTTTTGGGAACCATAATCGATTATAGGACGTGTGTTATTTTGACCATAATCGATTATGTATTATGCATTAGTTTTTGAACTACAAACATAATTGATTATGTCTATGGATAATTGATTATGTGACTTTTTTTTAAGGGAAGTGATAATCAATTATGTTCATAGTTTTCCAGATTTATGATTTTTTAATTTTTTTTAAATATTTTTTTAGGGACAATTTGACAACTACTTAATATTCATTCTAAATATCTATTTTCTTTTTAAAATATATTCATTTTGTTATTCATAATAATGAAAATCATTATTAAAATTAATTTTATATATATTTATATATATATATATATAACATAACATAATTTAAAAAATCATATATAATATTAAAATTATGTAAATAAATTAACTTAAGTAAAAAATAAATTTAAATTATTAAAATGTTAAATAATAAAATTATACTTAGATTTAAAATTATAATTCATGATTTCTTTCAATTTTACATTTTTTATTTATAAATGAAACTTAAAATTATTTTAATTAACTAAAATATGAAAAATGATTAATCATTATTTATTCTTTTTTTATATACAAGGGTAAATTTGTACTCTTACAAATTTTAATATTCAAAATAATTTATAATATTCTTACAACCATCACATCACTCACAAATTTCAATAAACTTTTCTCACACATCTACTCTAACATACCTCAATCCAAACAACCTCAACTTTTTTCACACTTCCACTTCCCTCACCCTCAACTTTTCACTCTCCCACAACCTCTAATCCAATCAAAGCCTAAATCTGTCGTCTAAATTATCTGCCGACACTAATGGCTACAAATTGTATTCAGTGAAGACAATCACGTGTCATATCTGTTTATCATAAAGACTGCGTTATCTTATCTTAACAAAGGTCTACTTAGTAGACCAGGCCACTCCCTTCCCTATTCACTCTCACTCATTACTTTAGCTTAGAGTTTAGTAGAGAGCACCAGAGGTTTCTATTCAGAGTTTAATCCAATATTATTCAAGAAAGCTGACCTGGCACAGAAGTTCCTCACCCAAATTACACAGAATGTATTCTTGATGGGGTTGCTTTCCATTCATCTTACTATTTTTTACACAGAATGTATAAAATTTCATTTTTTTCCATTCATGATATATGATCCAAGAATGACACCACATTTTGGAGAAGTAACCTCTATTGATATTGCATCAAAAAGATTTATTTGACTTGAATACAAGGAAATCTCTTTTCATCCCAAGCAGAAAAGAAAACCGAACTAGTCAGTTGCCACACCCAAAAGAAAAAATAAATTAACTCCGATTGTTACGCTTCTTACAAATATTCAAATAATTATGGATACAGAACAGTTGATTTTCAAACAAGCAGAAGTAAAACAATGAATTTCTGTCCATTTCCGCTTGTACTATATGAAATTTACATTCTTATTTGTTTAGAAATTTTTTTTACTAGCTACATTGAATTCATGCCAAAGTATATAAACCATCAAATCTAGAGTTCTAGGAATAATTTTGAAAATTATATTTCTGAAGAACAGCTATTACATTTCTCAAAAACTATTGAAAAATCTACTTGCATTAAGTCTAAATAAACTAATTCCTTCAAGTAGTTAGCTATAAGGATTTTTTTTAGTTGTAAATTGCGAGAATTTTAATACTCAGCGCCGAAACAGACCATTTAGTTTCCTGTGCAAACACAATCCACCTTATAATTCGCACTAAATTTACATCACTAATACGGTGGTACCTAAATGGTGAGACAAAATGAACATTGAACTAGAATATCATGCGGCGAAATATTCCCAAAACATACAGGTAAGTCGATGATGCTGATGCAACACGAGTTTACAATAAATACACATAGACTAATAAAGCATAACCTATTCTATAGCAAAGTTCCAAAGTGAAAAACACAACTGCTTCACTAATCTCCGGTCTATTGTATTTGCAGTACTTCCCGAAAAACATCAATTGCCACCATCAAAAAAGAACTCGTAATATGTCTAAGCTTGTGCATCGAGCTCCAAGAGTAAAGTTTGACTAATAGCATCAGATCCTGGCCCAGTGAATTGAATCGGACCTACAGTAAGGATTATCATGAGCGTTTCTCCACTTTAACATTAAAAGAAATTTAAACTTACCACGTTATTTTCTAGTTTCTAGCTAACAAAATCGACAACACAATTTTTAAACTAAAGAAAGGAGCATGGCAGGTGCAGAAAACAAACAGTGAATGCATAAACTGTCAATGCATACCTGGACTGATGTAGCGATTTTTTAGGGCCCACTCATCCCGCAAGGAGGCAAACTTTTGGAAGGGTGCCCCTGAAGATTCAACATGAAAAATGTATGAAATCGATCAGTATCCAATAAAATTGGAGCAGATTTTATTACAGAAACAATTATAATAATATCTGATATAGAAAAATCATTATTTATAAAGAACTGAAAATCTGCATACACGAACTTGAAGGTTGAGCAATCAACCATGTCATATGACAAGGTAAAAATTATTGACCCATAAAAAAGAAAATTTTCCCTCCTTCAATTCATTGCCATCCTTCCATGCGAGTGAAAAATATAGTTCCCAATAAGTTTGAGGAGCAAAAAAGGATGAACATATATACATACCTTCAAGCTCCACCATTGCCTTCTTGATCACAGGCTTGAATTTACCTAAAAGGAAAACCACACAATTTATTAAAAGAGAACATCAGAGAAAGCATTCAAATAAATTAAATTTATACAAATTCTCTTGAATTTTAACATTGCCATCTGTATCAAAAGAAAAAATTCCTCTGATTGATAGTCCATAAAATACGTCTAAAATATTTTCTAATTTAAAATAAATTAGTAGTGAATACCAACGATAAAACATTTGGGCATAAACATGGACCCAACCTTTTGTTGGTAAACTGTAAATAGAGTGGAAAGGTGAAAGATAGGTGGGAAACCCAACATAATGTGTTTGATTGAATGGAAATGAGAAGCGAGAAAAATTGTAAGTTGTGGGACTCATCAGTTATTTCCATTCTATTTCTCACGTTTATCTTTTCCTATTTTTCTTAAACTAAACACCTTCATTTTTACACTGTATTTTCCATCATCCTATTTCAGTATTTCTCACTTATTTCTTCCTTCCTACCAAATGGATCCTAAGTTTTGTAACATGGAGACAATGTCTCGTCTCGTAACAAATAAAATCCAAAAAAATAGGTATTGGGGCAAAGCAAAAACTCCAATAGATCACAATGCATACCATGTCTCCTCTCCACGTCCATCAGTGAAGTGAGTGCAGTTCCACCAACAGTCCACTCTTCTACAGGAGCACACAAATTTGCAACCTGTTCAAATATGCAAATCCAAATATTGAGTCTATCGCCCAAATATTACCAAACAAACCAAAATAAATCATTAAAACCAATCTAGAAGAAATATTTAATTTGATAATTAGAAGATAAATGAAAAGAGTATTGGCACAAACTGATGATATTAATCCAGTCTTCCCACTTTGCAGGAGGGCTGCAGCACCATAACCCAATGCATAGCAGTAAGAAGAATCAAAATTAGTTGGCAAGCCGCATCTCCCTTCATAGCTGCATATTTTAAGAGTACAGGTAACTACAAACTCTAACAAAAGAAGTCAAAGATAGTGATAGCTATTGTATGGTGGTCAAAAGAAAGTTTTCTTAACCCAGGATAAAGATAAATTATAAAGCATGAACATACATAGAACCTCTTATTTTTCTGTCTCATAGCAATTCATATCATCAAACCTTGCAACTCCAAGAAATCATCTAAATTAGATGGAGTACCCGAAAAAGTGAGACTGCCCCCTAAATCCCCCTTTATATGTGCCTTGTTGCTTTCTCTTCTCCAATTCAGTTTCAACCATTTGAATAAGCATTTTCTCTGTTTCAATCTTGGCAACCTAAATGGAAATAAATACCAACATTGATGTTCAGTCAAATTGCATTACAGGACAAGATAAACACAGCAAACATAGCACTATAACACAATTAAACACCTGAACATTTCCATGAGGATCTCTTTCAAGCATTAATTGTTCTTGAATTGCTGTAGGTAAAAGTTCAAAAAGATTTAATGACTGATCAGTGAGTTTCTTCTTCCACAGCCCTCCCTCATCCACGGTATCATGGGCCAGAATTTCATTGAGTTCTGCAATAAGGTGTTGGACCTGCAAACAAAAAGAATATAAAAGTGGCATCATTAAGATGTGCTTCCATATTGATTGTAGATGAACAGGTCCAAAGCATCATCACATGGGGAGAAACGAATGTTTATGATTAGCAATATCTACCTCTGGAATGAAATCAATTAGACCTTCAGGGATAAGAATGACCCCATAGTTATAATTATCCTCTGCTCTTTTAGAAATGATATCCACAATGTAGTCAGTGACATCTTTCAGCGTCATCTTCTTGGTAGCAACCTGAAATAAGATATTTCAGGTGTCAAATCAAATTTTTGATAGAGAGCCCTGACAAGTCACTGATCAAACACTAGATAAAATGATAAGATTTATGAGAGACCTCTTCTCCAATAATAGTAATGTTTGGATGAGTTTGCAAAGCACATTCCAGTGTAATGTGTGAAGCTGCACGTCCCATCAGCCGAACAACTACATACATGTGGCCATCTCTTACCCAATGCTTGAAACTCAGTAGTACAGCAAAAATGAACAGGTACACACAGTGCATGCATGAGAGAGAGACTGTGCGAGAGCACTATGACTTAATAAAATGCCATGAAATTTAGAGAGTTTCTCTGTCGTGAATTGTGTGTTTAATCACACAAGTAAATACTTCATTTATAATCATTCAAAGTATAATATAGGGAAACCTAATCATGGATAATAATGGAGAATATCCCTCATTATCAGGTGTACATATTTCCCTTATAATCATATCTTTTACATTTCCCTTAAGTTGCAACATATATTTCATGAGTCAAGCTTGTTAAAAATGTGATCAATATGAGAGTTCTTCAGGGATTTTGCGAGCATGTTCGCAAGTTGGTCCCTGTAGTTGACAAAGTCAATGATGATTTCTTGTGAGCACCTCCTCTCATAGAATAACAATCAATTTCTACGTGTGCAGTCCGCTCATGGAAGATTGGGTTTGATGCAATGTGAATGGTGGCTTTATTCTCATATATTAGCAGAGTATCATGCGTATCTCCAAATTTTAATTGATGGAGAAGTTGCTTAAGCCATGCACTGATCTAGAACTTGTTTTTGCTTCTTGCTCCTCCAAGAAATCAAGTTCCCCACATGAGAAGAAAATATCTAGAAGTGGACCTCTTATCTAATGGTGTTCTCATCCAATCAACCAAAATAACAAACAATTTTGAAATTACCTTTTTAAGCATATATTAAACCTCAACCTGGTACATTTGTTGATGTATCAAAGGATGTATCACAACATTCTAATGCCTATCACATGGGGCCTTTAGGAATTGGTTAACTACACTAAATGCATATATGATGTCTGATATAGTGAGAGATAAGTAATTAAGTTTGCCTACTAGACAACAATTTCTTCCAAGGTCTTTCCATGGCTCCCCCTAACCCGAAAGAAGCTTCAAATTAGGATCCACAGGACTATTCCTAGGGCGACAATCAATCATACTAGTCTAAGTCCAAATGTCTACTATTGCCGATAAAAAAAAACAAAAAAAAGTCCAAATGTCTACAACATACTTCTACTGCCAAATGATAATGCCAAATCATGATTGTGCAACTTTGATGACAAGTACCAAACTGGACCCAAGTCCTTGTCCTGAAACTGACTATGATGGTGAGACTTGAGTAAGAGAATGCCATTGAAAATGTTTCCTCGCTAGTGATGACAATGTCATCAATATATAGAAGATAAATGCAAATGCCAAATGGAGAATGAAGTGAAAAAATCAAGTGATCAACTTCACAATGAGCCATACCAAACTCAAGCAAAACCAAGCTTAAATAGTTGAACCAATCTTGGAGAGATTGCTTCAAACTGTAGAATGGCAAAGCATACAATCAAGATGTAAGTCACTAGAGACTATAAATTGAATGGTTGATCTATGTACAATTCTTCTAGAAAGTCACAATGCAGAAAGACATTTTTTTTATGTCCAAATGGTGATGAGGCCTACGGTTGATGACATGGCAAGAAAAAGTCAGACAAAGGTAGGTTCATCAGTTCTCTTAACTTATCAGTTCGTAAAATTTTAATTTTGCAACCAAACGAGGTTCCAATTTCAACAAAAAAAACTTCGAAAAATAGAGAAAACATCAAAACTATTATTCACTAAAAAAAAAACCCAAGTACAATAAAAGAAATCATTCATAAAGATGACAAATTAAAAATGTTGTAATATGGAATAAACACAATTAGGACCCCAAATATTATAGTGGACTAAAGCAAATGGTGACACAACAAACACACTTATTAACACAAAGACCATGACTGGTATGAGTATGTTTACCTAGTTGATGCAATTCACATTGAAAGGACTCAATGGCAGAAAAATTAGGAACAAACACAATTTTTCGACCCTCAGGTGCCAAAGACATTGATGTACAAGAACTAGAGAGGCAAAAGAGATAGAGGCCATCAAAGGGATAATATGATATGATCCTCTAGACTCATGTCCTGCTCCATTCCGTTCACTATGTCAATCTAGTACAAGAACAAAATTATTAACAAATACAATAGAATAATCAAGAATGCAAGTACGTTTGCTAATAGATATTAGATTATATGGACATCCAAGGATAAGTTAGAGAAAGTTTAAAGAAAGTTAAGGAAGAATATTGGTTTGTTTAATGCCTCAAACTTTAACTTGAGAGTCAGCTGCAAGAGTAATAGAAGACAACGAATATGAAAAGGTCAAGGAAGAAAAACGGGATTGTTTACTAATCATATGATCTAAGGCACTGCAGTCAAGTATCCAAGGTTCAAGAGAGGAGGACTGAGAAACAAAAGTTATAGGATTATTGAACCATACAACAACTAAAACAAATGACGCAGTTTGGAGTGTTTTCAAAAGTATAAGGAATAGACAGATGCAATAAGTGTTGAACCACATCGCAGGTAGGAACAATAGAACTCAAGAGAATTTGATTACAAACAACTTCAATATTCGACGATAGTCCAACAAGAGCTAGTAGCATGAAAAATTGACTTCGTTGATTGTAGAATGTCTCTACGTCTGTAGTAAAGGGAACAAGAATAGAATATTTTGCAATAGGTGATTAAGCTTTCCAAGATATGCTTGCATGTCCATGTTCTCCAACTTGATATTCGTCGAGTAGGTGAGTACACCGTAGAAACAATGAACATTGTTTGAATAAACTTCCTTGGCCTTCATCATCCATCATAGAAAGTCATAAAGGCCTAACACTATTGGGGGCAAGAGAGAATCAAAGGAAACTACATAAAGTGGTGTAAATTTGCTTGAGGTTGCTTAACAATAAGAACAACGGAGGTCATAATGGTCAAATGACAAGTCTTGCCTTGGCCTTGAAATCATAGTTGGACACTAAAGGCCCAACTGTTGTAGTTTGTTGTCCCAGTGAGTTTTTCGCATGGGATCAGTGGTACGTTGGTGGAAGTCATGAGATTGAGTGGAAGCCATGAAGTCAAATAGTGTCAGTGCCAAATGAAGCCCAAAAGTTGTTTTCCGAAAAAGGAGAAGTATTAAGAAGTGGACTTTAAGCCTAACTCAACCCCATAAAACCGGCTCATAGGATTGAGGTTTGCATCCACTTATATACAATGAAAGGCTCTAATCTCTAGTCGATGTGGGATCTCCAACACACCCCCCTCACGCCGAGACTGCCAACTCGTGCGTGAGACTATATATTATGGGTGGTCCGATAGCGGGTGACACGATAGGCCCAACAAATACTCGCTAGGATAGGCTTGAAATGGCTTTGATACCATATTAAGAAGTGAACTTTAAGCCTAACTCAACCCCATAAAACCGGCTCATAGGGTTGAGGTTTGCACCCACTTATATACAATGAAAGGCTCTAATCTCTAGTCGATGTGGGATCTCCAACAAGAAGCATTGCGGGGAGGTCCCAAAAGACGCTAATGTAAGGGGGGTGCGTGAGACAACCTCGTCAAGGAGAGGCACAGGACATGCAGTGGAGTTAGACAACAATTCTTGCACGATGGTGGTTGATGCAAACTTTGGTTGTGTTAGCTCGTAGGAGAAAGCGGGCTCATTGATGGTGAAAGGAGGATCGCAGTGACACCATAAAGAGTTTCTCTATTGTTGTGAATTGTGTGAATGATCACACATGTAAATCCTTTATGTATAATCATTCAATGTATAATATAGGGAAACCTAATAATGGATAATGTCCCTCTCATTATCTGCTGTACATATTTCCCTAATCACTAAGATCAAACCATATCTTTTACAAAATTAAATGAACCTTTCAACAAGAGTAAACCATGCACACAAATATAATTCAAGAGAATCAAAAGTAGCAAAATCACATAGCAAGAGATTTGTTGACACAATGCAAGGGAGTTTATGGTATTGTTTGGTTGAGAGGAGGGGCCACAATGGGGGAGGATGGAAATGATAAAGGGAAGTGGGAAAAGAAAAGTGAATAAATAATTTTAAAAAAATGGAGACAAATTGTATTATCTCTCTTTTTGTCACTTCTCCATTTCTCTTCAACCAAACAACTTAGGTTTCTACTTTATTTTTCATCTATTCCTCCACTCTTCCAATTTATTTCCATCTAACCTATTTCTCTCTTGTCTATCAAACAAATCATAAAATTCACATGGGTGAACAAGATATCATATAAACATGGTATTTGAGTCAAAAGAATATGGAATAAGCAGCAACTAATGACCTTTAAGCCTAGTATTATACTTTTATCGTCACAGACTTCAGATTTAGAATAAAAAAAACATTGAAACTGACTTCAGATTTTTGCATCAGAATAAAAAGAAGTGATACTGGCATTTGGTAACTGAATTCCAATATGTAAAACTAATGGAAGCAAACTACTAGCGAAAACAATCAATATCTGAATGTCCTAAGTGAAGCATTAAAGATTGGTAACCACGACTCAGCAAAGCATCCAGTCCATAATTACTATAGTTCTAAAAAATTTCCAACTTTTTTCAAATACTAACAATGGTAATATTTTCCAGTTGATCGAGCATCTATCATAACATTGCCAATCATTTCTGCATAAATCTGCATAAAAAAGTAAACTGGGTCAGACCACGCAAGCTTGAAATGTATATTTAAAAGGGGAAAGCTGAAGAATATGCACTATAAATCATTATTTAGAGCATTATTGGGAATGGGGTAAATTGCTTTTCTCACATGTTATAAAAGATTAGACCAATACATAATTACAAATGCACAGGGAAGACTAACTGTATAGTTTCATTCACCTTGCAAGCTGTATCAAACCCAAAACTTGTGGGAACTTCTTTGCATTTCAAATCACCATCAATGGTTTTAGGGCACCCAATCACACGAGTTTTAATATTTTTACTCCTGTATAATCCAAATCAGACAAACAATAGTTAAACAGAAACAGTGTCATATTATGAAAGGTAATTTTTTTTCTCTAATGTGTATATGCCAAACAATTTTATACAATCAGACAGCTAAAAGACCATTGAAGACCAATCACAAACTAACAACAATGTTTTTGTTCCTGGACAAGTAAGGATCCAAAAAAAAAATTCAAAGGGGTATTGAAGACCCCAACACTAGAAATTGCATTGGACCTCAATGCTAAAGACCACTACATGCGTATAAAAATTTAAATATTGGGGAATCCCAGTTCCTGGATATAGATCATGACAAAAGTAAAATTCCATTCATAGAAACCTGAAATACTCAGCAAGTAGGCATGCATTTGTGTTTGAGTCATCTCCACCAATAACAACAAGGCCGTCCAAGTCTAGCTTCTGCACTGTTTCTTCAGCTTGTCTAAACTGTACATTTAAAATAAATTATTATTCAAACTTGAAGATGTACGAGAGTTCAAATGAACAATCTAAACAGCAGAGTGACAGATACAAGTAAGCCAACCTGCTCTGGAGTTTCAATCTTATCCCTCCCACTACGAATCATGTCAAAACCACCCTGCCAACAGAACTTATTCCTATTAGCCGACACAATCTCCTGATTGTTATTTCTAGGGAAAAATAGCAACATGTCAAAACCACCCTGCCAATAGAACTTATTCGCACTAGCCATCACAATCTCCTGATTATGATTTCTAGGAAAAGAAGCAACCACAGAAGGGCATCTCAATTGGAAACATTTACACACGAGTCACCCATAGAAGGCATGTCAAAAGCATTAAGTTTACAGCATCAGATTCAGAAGTCAAGAAATGCAAACAACATCATCACAGTGGAAGACAGATGTTTATCCAGAAACCTTATTTGAAGAAAACAAAAGACCGATATCACCAGTTAAAGAGTCAATGCACAAAGGGAATATGCGAAGCTCCAAGTAGCAACTACTAAATTTGTATTCGAACAATGAAATTAATAATAATAAAAAAAAAATGACGACGACAAATTGTGTCAAACTACACTTGTAGAAAGTGGTAACTAGGAAAATAAACCTGATTTCTATAAGGATAAATATAGTCTGAGGTGAGTTCAACGTATTTGGACTTCATGATGCCAGCTGGACCACCCCTGAAACCATATAATGTGCTTCCTTCTGCTTTGTCTTGCAGGTAATCTAAAATGAAAACCAAACGTTCAAATTGAAACCTAATAAACCGCATAAACCTAAACAACATACACATTCAACACACTGATTAAATTTAATTGAAATGTAAATTATCCTTTACCGAAGATTCCAGAAATCACATTGTGACCGCCGGGAGCCTGACCACCGGACAGAACCACGCCAATCTTCAGCTTTGGATTCGCATGCAGAGCATGGGAATCACTCGGCACCAAACTTGCAGACGGTTGCCCAAACAGGTTCGGAAACAGCTTCGCGATCTCATCTGCAAAAGAAGAGATACAGAGAAGATCACAAAATTACATTGAAGTGGAACAGTTGACGGAAAATTGAAGTAGCGAATGGGAGGAAGAGAGACCAGGATTGCCGGCGGCGGTGCTTTGGTGACCGTCGACGATGACGAAAGGGTTTTTGAGAACGGAGGGGAGAGGGAGGGCGTGGTCGATGCGGCTGTTTTGGACCTCGCTGTAGACGGCGGCGAATCGGCCGGTGTCAGAAGGAGGAGTGACTCTGGTGCCGGGAAAGCCGCCGTTGATTGCGAAAGACGGTGCCATTGAAATTTGTTGGAGAAAGTGAGTTGGTGTTGAAGTGAGTAACTGTGTGAAGTGATCAGTGCAAAGTGCGAAATGTGAAATGCAAAATGAAGCGCTTACCTAACTTTAACCCAAAATAAATAATATAAATAAAAAGGAATAAAGATTAGGCTTACCAAACTATAATTATCGTAATCGTTTTGTTTTGGGTAAAAAGAGATTATATCAGGATTCGATTAGACACGATACTTTAGAATCGTGAGGTAACGACATTTTGTTGGTGAAGCTTTTGCGCTCTGAATGCGTTATGAATTGTTTTAGAAGCATCGATAGGTAATTCGCATTTCGTCGTCAGTTTTGGCCTGTTTTGTTACCCGCGGTTTTACGGTAACGGCGATTAAACGTGCGTTCACACTTCAGTATCTAGTTTTAAAAAAAGAAAAGCAAAATCTGATAATGTGAATAGCTTTTGATTTTAATTATTATAAAAAAATATTTACTTTTATTTTCCAGAATTAAAAAAAAATCGCCTTTAATCCTAATATTATATTACACTAGTTAGTTGTGTTAAAAAAATATTTCAAATGTAAATTATACTAGTATGGTATAGTGTTAACATGGATTATACTAGTTGGTTTGGGAAAAAGGATTTTTATTCAAATTAATTGAGATTAGTATAGAAATGTATTCTCTCGGCTAGTTATTTTTCTTATGTTTTAAAACGAGGAAAACAAAGAAGGTATAACGAGAATATATTAATTTAATTGTAAATTATTATCTGTTAAATTTTATAGTAATTATTCTAAACATTATATCAATAACTATTTTTTAATGATTAACAGCTTGAAAATTGTGTAATGACAATTTATAATTTATAAACTCTTTTAAAATTATATCTTTCAGAACTGAACTTACTAAAATATTTTGGTTAAATACGTTTTTTTTCTCGTTGACTTTATTGAAATTGCTTCTTTCAATAAATGTCAGTAATTTTAATTTTAATTTTTAATAAAAATATTAATTTAATCTGAAAATAACTCGGTTATTTTTTAATTAACAATATTAATTAATTTTAAGAGTTTCATATATGTCAATACCTTTAATTAAAAAATAGTAACGGGAATTTGTTTAGTTTATATCCACTCAATGTTTAAAGATAATAACTACAACAAAATAAGTTATTGAGATTTTAGAATATTTTTTTAATAAAATTCTTTTAGAGGTTGGTTTGTAACGTTTAGTTTTAAAACAAAAAAGAAAATGGTAAAAAAACAAAAACAAAAACAAATTGTGTTAAATTGATGGTAGAGTTAGATATTTGAATTTCGAGATGAATTTAACACACTCATGTTTATAACTTCGAATAAACATGGCATATTTCCAAAGTTTAATATATGCTTCCATGATGACATATTTCCTTGATTTGATATCTTATACCACCTTCAATGATTTCTAATAACTATTCAAGGGTTTTTCTTGTAACTTAAGAATCACCAATTTCTACTTTTAGATATATTTTATTTATTTATTTACAAAGCTAGAATACAATTATTAGCATGTTATTAACCATTCAACGTTGAGTCATTCAATAAATATATCTTCAATCTCATGCATTGTAAAACATTTTTCGAAGAAACAATCTCAATTTTAAAACCGCATCAAGATATTTAAAATATATTTCAATATTTCACCCCATTTCTTCAAATATATTGAAACCATCAATCTTATTAACTTGAAATAAGTTAATTAATATTTTATATTTCATAATTCAATTATAATTATTTCACCAATTTGCCATCTTTTTTTTATATATATTTTATCTCACTAAGATATTTAATTTTCACATGATTTTATCAATTATCTAAATATTTAAAAAATATTGTTGTATTTATAAATTATGATCATTTTATTACTACTTTCAAGACGATACCATTTATATTAAGATGATAATATATTGTGATTGCTTATAAATTATTATTCATTAATTCTAAGTATTACCCTCATATAGTTGTATTATTCCTAAAATATCATCAACAATATAAATTTTCATTATTTATCTTTATATTTAGGATTATTGTACTAATGTATTCTTACATATCATGTTATGGTCCAAGAGGAGGTAGCAAAGATCAAGATAAAGCACAGATGAGCAACTCAATAACAAGGAGTAAACTCAAAAGACATAGCACCGAGCCTAAATATTTTGATGACTATAATTGCAATATTAAAGACAAAATGAAGTAATAGTTGAGAATCTATAGGGCAGAATAATATTTTCTCAAGTTGTTAGGATATCTCATAGATTTGTTTTTTTTTTTTCTTGAGACATGTCCTTTTTGGAATGTTTACTCTTTTTTTGCTATATGTATGAGAACCTTTCATAAAAATAACAACAGAGAATTATTCAGTCCTTTTATTATCTTTGGAGGAAGCTTAACCTGTAATATAGACATTTCATTTTGATGCTTTCGTTGAGAAACGAACTCAAGGAGACACCATGTTTGTGTAAAAAAGTGATGAAAGAATAGATTTCATTATGCAATTATTAGAAAGCTAGAAAACCTTTCAGGAAGCAATGGATACTCGCACAACCAATTTGGAAACCCAAATGGCACTTCAAATTGGAGTCTGAGAGATCGCGACTAACGATTTCACCCTTCAATCTTTTACTTGAACCTTTTTGAAACTGGATATGTTCAATTTTGATGGATGTGAACCATTAGCATATATTTTCAAAATCAAGCAGTTTTTTTACTACCACCTGACTCCATAGGACCAAAGGCTTCAATTGGATTCTTTTTCCATGGAAGGAGCAACCCTTACTTGGTTTTAGTGGATGCATGACAACAACCTAATCTCAACTTGACAGAATTTTCTGCATGCTTTAGATGTTCGTTTCACACCGTCACATTTTGAAGACCCAAAAGGACCCATGTTCAAACTCTGCCAAATCTCAACCGTTCGAGAACACCAAAATCAGTTTGAATCACTAGTAAATTGTATTATGGGACTACCTCCTCCCTTCTTCAGTTGCTTCATCTGTTTGCAAGCAGGTACCATTACAGTTGGGCTCTCACACATTTTCTGTTGATTTGTATACATCAACATTAAGTGGGGTCGAGATCGTATTAGGGGTACAATGGTTGACAACGTTGGGGTCGGTGTTAACTTACTATGAACAATTGACAATGAAGTTCATTAGAGAGGGGAAATTAGTTTAACTCAAGGGCCAACACCGAAAACACCTCAATAAGCCACTATACATCATATCAAAAGGATGATTGCTACCAATGACATAACAGAATATTTCAAGTTACAATTGCTTCCTCCATAGAAGAGCTTCATAAACCTTCGTCGAGACCAAAAATTGATGAAATACATAGTAAATACCCCCAATTATTTGAGGAACCGCAGGGCCTTCCTCATATTCATGCAACTGATCATCATATTCCCCTCTTGGAAGGGTCAAATATAGTAAATGTCAGACCCTAAAAATATCCATATTTTCATAAACACGAGATTGAGCGTCAAATCAAAGAAATGATGGCCGAGGGAATTATACAACTAAGTAATAGTGTTTTATCATCTCCAATGTTGCTAGTACCAAAGAAAGATGGATCATGGCGGTTTTGTGTTGATTATAGGTCTCTCAATGCGATTACTATAAAAGATCGATTTGCCACCATCAATTGAAGAATTGATCGACGAACTCCATGGGAAACAATGATGTTCAAAGCTGGATTTACGCTCCAGGTATGATGCAACCTAACTTGACAAACACATGACGAAGGACACCACAGACTCTTCACAACTAGGTCAGTCATCTCAACATACAAGATAATGCCCCACCAAACCTCAGAAGAACCTCAACAGAGGGACAAACGGACATAAACCATAATACCAACTACTGTACCTTATAGTCTTCTTACAAGACAAGTTAAGTAAATAAATTGGGTTCACTTTGGGGTTCAATTAGAAGAATAAGTTAGAAGAGGGTGTACTTAGTATATTGGGCTTGTGCCAAACACACATTAACCTAGCTTCTAAAAATACACCTTAATCTAGATTCTAGAAACACACCCATGGGCTCACCTTTGACCTAGACTATAGAAGACTTCCCCATGTGCTCACATTTGACCTAGTTTCTAGAAGCGTGTAGTCATTTACACTCTTACCCTTCCTCTCTTCCTCTCTAAGACACTCTTATCTATAAATAGGGTACCTCGCCTCTTGTAAATCACACTTGAATTTGAATATAGAAAAGAAACTCTGCTTGAGTGATTAGTGAGCTTTGTCTCCTAAAGATTCTTTGGTCTTATCTTATAAGTGTAGTGCACTTTAAGTGGTGGCTCTTCACCACTCATCTTGGAGTCTTCCACCTTCCAAGTGGCGTGACCACTTTCCTTTTTCCATAAGCTTCTTCATATCTTTTTACTTTTATTCTTCCATTCCTTACGGTTATCTTCATTGTTTGTGTTATCTTCTTTTCCATTCGGTCTATATTGTTCTTTATCTTTTGCTTCTTAAATTTCGCACCTCATCTTCATCACCACCATATAATTGTGTTTTCTCTTTTTCTCTCTAGAAGAGAACCTTCACACCTACTTTAACCACTTGGTTAAGTTCGTGTCCAGTGGCAATCTTTTTTGAGCTTATCACCATATTCTGCTTAATTCAAAAATCCTAAACAAAGTGAAACCTCTAAAATGTGCAATCCTAAAATCAACTCACATCAGGGTACCACCAGATTAGACTAAACACAGGTGACACTCAAAAAATTGCTTTTCGTACTCATGAAGGTCACTATGAATTTTTGGTGATGTCCTTTGGGTTGTGTAATGCACCTGCTTCATTTAGTCAACTATAAATATATTGTTTCAACCCTATTTGTGTAAGTTTGTTATAGTCTCATTTGGATATTGTTTTTTAATACCTTATGACTAATCAATTTTTTCTCAAGAGGAACAAGTGTGTGTTTTCCCAAGAATCAATAGAGTACTTGGGCCATATAATATCCAGGGATGGTGTTGACCCAGATCCTAAGAAAATTCGTGCAATGATTGCTTGGCCGACACCTACCACCATTAAACAATTGCGTGGATTTTTGGAGTTGATGAGTTTTTATTAGAAGTTTGTTCAACACTATGCTTTTATAGTTTATCCTCTCACTAACCTACCGAAGAAAGACTCGTTTACTTGGTCTGAAGAAGCGCAACGATCATTTGACCAGCTAAATGATGCTATGACTAATACTCCCGTGTTGATGTTGCCTAACTTCCAAGAGGATTTCATAATAGAAACAAATCGGGACAAGGGATGGGAGCAATTTTGATGCAGAATAACCACCCAATTTTTTATTTTAATAAAAAAAAATTCCCAAAGTTTCTTTCAACTTCTACATGTGTTAGGGAGTTGCATGAAATCACACAACTGTCAAAAAATGGTGTCTTACCTTCTGGGCAGAAAATTCATCATTCATACAACAGAGTCTTCGGGAATTGATGACGCAAGTGGTGCAAATGGCTGAACAAAAATACTACTTGTCCAAATTGATTAGGTATACTTATGAAATTATGTATAAACCAGGAGCAAGTATTAGAGTAGTTGATCTATGAAGCATAAACACAGATACAACACGAACACTGATACAGTTAAACTGAAAATCACAGGACATGAGACACAACATATATATATATGTGTGTATTATGTTATTTAAGGTTATTTTTATTTTATATTATAATATACTATATTTATTTAAGGTTATTTAATATTTTTTTCCCATTTTTATATGATTATTATAAAAGATATTATCTTTAATAAAAAATAATTTACTATTTAAAAATAGATTTAAATTATAAGAAATAATTTATGTTTGTAATATAGAAATAAAGTTTGTTCCCGCCGGTTGACCAGGGTCGTCTTTATGCGTGGCTCGTCCTCGCGAGCTAGGGCACCTTCGTTCTGCTCCGTCTGTGGGTACCTGAAAAGAAGTGAACAAAGGGGCGCTCTCGCGGCCGTTTGCACTCCGACGATCAAGTCAGCTAGCGAGAAACATCAAAGGGGACACACCTCCGTATCGGAACACCGTGATTGGATGCTCTGAAGATGGTCGAAAATACTGAATAACGAATACTGTGTGCCCTAATTGTCTGTGCGCACAGTGGGTGCGCCGTGAAACAACTAGGGTTTGTGACTTTGTGTAAACTGTGAGAATTAGGTCAAAACTTGGATCCCTTTCAAACGTCCTAAGGCCCCTTTTTATACACCTCCGCATTTAAAGCGCGTTAAAGCGCATTGAAAGTGTATAAAAATATGCCTTGAAACATTTGATACGTAAAATAAATTAACGCGTACCTTAGCGAACTTTCAGGAGAATATTGATATTCCAGTGCTTATTGTCACGTGTTCTTCTGACTTGATCGTTATTCTACGCAGAGAGCCTCACAACGTCGTATCCCAACTTAGGGTTATTCCATTGTGCGAGTCCTCTTTCCTCGAAGTGCATCTGGCGCATGAGGTGACTTTCTAGGTGCCAACTCAGACCCCCCAACCTCTAGTCACTTCCCCTGGGAGTGTATCTACCTTCCTCTCGCACTAAGCACGTGGCTTGCCCCTGGGCGTGGCCCTTTCATGGGTCGTATCTATCCCAGGGGCCTCCCAGCGGTGGCATGAGTACTTCACGAGTCAGGTTATTCCCTACTGGTACTAGAACTATGGCCTTAAAGCCACCTTTCTCTTCTCTTTGTTACTGTTTTGGGCTACGTCTTAACCTGGTGACACCCTCTCTTGGCGACGCCTTACTTTGGCGATGCTTCATTTTGGGCGGCGCCTCATTTTGGGTGATGCCTCGTCTTGGCGACACCTCATGCTGGCGTCGCTTCCTCTTGGCGCCACTTACTCTTGGCGACGCCTCAAGCGGTCAGTCTGTCGACTTCCTTCCTTGGCCTCCTCGAATGGTCTCACTATATGTTGACTTTGACTTAATCGTTGACTTTGACTTTGGTCAACGTCTGGGGACGGGACGGTACAAAGTTAAATAAAATAAAATATTTAAATTATAATAAAATGCAGAATATTATATAATTATATAATAAATCACATTTTAATTTAAATTGAAAACTATAAATTAAATAATAATATTAAATTCAAAATAAAAGGTAACTTTTGTTGGAACCCTCATCCTCTTTGTTTTGTACCTCTCTCTGCATCACCTCTCGCTGCTACCACTACCATAAAACTTCCCTCTACCGCATCGTCGTCATTGTGGCCACGTCGTCCATCTCCAAAGAAATTCTAGAGATCGTTCACGTTCCCCCGTCGCCCAGTGCCATCAACCGTTATCTTACTATACTTCATGGGGAGAGTAGGGAATTATGAGCTTATGCGAAACGACGTGGTCACTGTAATTCACGGCGTTGTCTTATCTTTTCTTGCTAGTTTTTTGTGTGACAAACATGTCCAAGGAGGTGGACCTTGTCATCTTCAGCATGTTCAAAAGTTGGATTGTGTCCAACCCAAGAAAGTGTGTTTGACATTGTGTCGTACATGTATCCGACATGTGTCTGAAACGCGGAAGCGAAGCTTTTGAGCCATGTCAGAGATTCATAATAGTCGATGCCTTAAGCAGGATAGATGGGAGTTCACCGCAAATGATGGGGTTGACTGTGCCACAATATGATTTGGTGTCGAAGATACAAGATACTTATAATGCAGACAGTTGTACCAACAAGTGCTTTGTTTCCCAAAGGAACATCCAAGATTTAAAATTGTAAAATGGATTATCTTTTATAATGAAAAGATTTACATTCCTTGTCAATCCCTTTTAAGCAAGTCCTTTTGAAGGATTTTCATGCCATACCAATTGTTGTTCATGCTGGAATACCTAAAACTTGTGAGCGATTCACTGATAATTTCTTTTGGAAAGGAATAAAAAAAGACATGGTTGAATTTGTTAAAGGTTGTGTTGTATGTCGCAAATCAAGTCGCCTACAAAATTACTTTATGGGTTATTGCAACCAATTTCTCCTCCCACTACAGTCTGAGAGGATATATCTCGTTACTTTGTCACAAGGCTCCCTTCTTACTAAAATTATTCTGTAATTTTAGTTGTTGTTGACAGATTTTCAAAGACAACTTATTTCAGCATGCTTCCAACAAACTTTTCAGTTGTTAAGGTTGTTGAATTATTTGCTTCCATGGTGTGCAAGTTATATGGCATGCCTAAAAGTATAATTTCTAACAGGGACCCTGTCTTTATGAGTAATTTCTAGAAATAATTCTTCCGAATGAGTGACACAAAATTGAGAATGTCCTCAACTTATCATCTACAAAGTGATGGGCAAATAGAGGTAGTTAACAAAATGTTGGAGCAAAGCTTTCGTCCATGTTGAAACGAAGTTGTGAGGAAAATATTTACACTGGCTAGAGTGGCACTGCAACTCAGCAAAGCATTCCTCCATTGGGGTTACCCCTTATTAGATTTTTTACCGTCAACCACCACCTTCGTTGTCCCAATATGTCATAAGAACTAGTCACAATGAAGTTGTGAATGCAAATCTTACAAAGTGACATGAGTTACTTGATAAGCTACGTTTCAAATTGCTCAAAGCACAATCTACCATGAAGTATTATGCTGATAAGAAGAGACTGCCTCACCCCTTCAAAGTGGATGATCAAATGCCAGTCCTTTTCGCATTCTCAAAGTTGGCCCAACGATTTTATGGTCCTTTTCGCATTGTCAAACAAATTGGGGAAGTGGCCTTTGAATTGGAATTACCTCTAGGAGTTCAAATTCATCCAATTTTTCATGTTTCAAATTTGAAACTATTCCATAATCAAAACGAGCCACCAAAATTGGAACTACCATCAACAACTTTCAATAATCAACCAAAGTTGCAACCCCTTGTTGTACTTGATTGGTGAACTTTTGTAGATTTTGATGCAACAGAAGCATAAGTTTAGTGGCAAGGTTTATACCCTGAAGACACCACTTGGAAGAACCTTGACACATTGCTTAAGGACTATACAATATTGGACCTTGAGGACAAGGTGTTTGTTGAAGAGAAAAGGGATGTTATGGCCAAAGACGAGGTAGCAGAAGATCATGATGAAGTACAAATGAGAAGTCCAATAACAAGGAGCAAGCCCAAAAAACATAGCACCAAACTTAAATATTTTGATGACTATGACTACACTTGTTAAAGGCAAAATGAAGTAATGGTTGAGAATCTCAATTAGAATAAGGGGCAAAATGGTATTTTCTCAAGTTGTTAGGATCTCTCATCGTGCATATCACCAACAATAAAATTCTCAATATTTCTCTTTATACTGTCTTAAACTTTGTTGTAGTTTTCTTGAACTTGCATTACCTTACTAGAGTGAGTTAGCTTTATAATGTGATGCTAAGAAAAATATTGATGCATGGGGTAGCTATGACTTGTTGTAATGGAAAATATAAAGAAATGGAAATTACTTATGTTGCTTGAATGAGTCATACGTGCTCATTCATTATTTTCACCCTGTTGCTTATTCTAAAGAAAGCAAAAACTTGAGACAGTCTGGCTTCATGTTTTGGGTATTTTATGTATCTTTCATATCGGGGGGGACGTAGGCTTTAGCTTTATGATTAGTGTGTAAGAATGATTATAGCAACATGTGCTTCGAGGCATGCATAAACAATTTGGTTGTACTGATTAATGACATTTAATTACCTTCATGATGCAGACAAACGAGGATCATATTTTTCACAAAAATGGCTTACTCATCAATGATAATCACATGCTAATCACCTGGTGGCCTTTTGCTTTACGTAACAGTTTTGCTGCCTTTGTACATGTGTAGCCTACAAACACAAATCTCTTAAAGAGATTCTTAATTAGCTGTGTGTATCTTTTTTGGATTTTCTCCATAATTGATTACCAACCATTACACACAAAAGCACTTTGATGCATCTGAAATTTCGATTAACAAGAAACCAGAAACAAAAGCTAGGAAGTAGGAACTTGTTTGATTCATCTCTAGCATCTAATATTGGGAAAGAAGGCATCATTGAAGTATAATACAACGAATTTAGACATCTTTATCTCAACTACTAGTATACTTTAGCATTTGGCCATCCACTGCTTTCATAATTTTTCTCAATTTCAAAGAGAAACTGGGTCAAGGGGTGTGCTAAATTACTAAGCAAAGTGTGGTAGAGTTCTACAAGGCATGTCATCAACTAGCTCTTATTAAAGAGGTTATAATGAGTCACGCCCCTTCCTTATTGGTCAAATTTTAAAAGCTAGGACACCTAATAATATCCTAAAAGGGTTGAGATCATGATAAGTCTAGTTAAACATGATGATCTTTGGCTCAATTAACTAAAGGCATGTCCCCCATCTGCCCATCAAGCTAACACCTAGTCTATAGTTTTGAATGTTCATAAAACAAAACATAATCATTTACTCGCTGCTGTGCCCCACTTGTCAATTGTGCATAAGTGATTATTTTTACACAATTTTTTCCCTTCAAAGCATAGTCTGTGTCCTACAATGAAAGCTTCAAAGCAGCAGAAGCAGAATCAGGTCCAACAAAGAGGATGCAAGGCCTTGTGTTGCAGCTGCAGGTTCAGTGTTTCTTCTTCTGAAGAAGCAGAAAGCTCAGCCTCCGATAGGTTCCCTTCTGTTTCAAGCCTTGCACATGCCATGGTGCAAGAGAGACTTGACCAAATTATTAGAGAAAGGATGGAAGCTAGTCATGCAGAGAGAAGAAGACAGCAGAGCAGAGAAGGGACCAAGTTTGTTGTAATGGTAGCAATGGAGAAGAGCTCTTATGATCCAAGAGTAGATTTTAGAGAGTCCATGATGGAGATGATAACTGCCAACCGCCTTCAAGACGCCAAAGATCTTCGTAGTCTATTGAACTATTATATCTCCATGAACGCTACTGAGTACCACAGTCTTATACTTGAGCTTTTTCATGAGGTTTGTACTAATTTGTTCTTACCATGCAAATGTCATTGGTAATGAATGTGACTGCCAAATTAATTCATGAACCAAGCAAGCTGGGGATAGTTTAGTTTTTCTTTATATTACGTACAGATTCCATATGCATTATGTGGGAGCTTGCTATTTCACAAACAAAACAAGTGAAAGTTCGTCTATTTACATACAAAATATTAAGAAGTAAACTCAATCTTATAATTCGCGAGGTTTTCACTCAGTTATGAAATATTTTTATTTCTAGTAAATGTGGGAGATCTTATCAAAACTTTTCAACTTATGCGTAAGACTATATATTTATGGGTGTTCTAATAACAGATAGTCGGATAAGACTAACAAACTCTATTAGGATGGACTGTAAATGGCTCCAATAACATATCAAAAGTTGGACTTTAACCCTCTAACTCAACTTCATAAAATTCGTTTGAGGTTTTTGTATCCATTATAAACTATAAAATATCTTAATCTGTAGTTGATATCGGATCTTTAATACAAAACTACTTCAAATAACTTGAAAGTACAACTAGTTGAAAGGTAGGGTCTGAGATCTTAACAAATCCACTTTTATAAACGAAAAAGGAAAATCATTCATCAACATGGAGAAAGAGGCAGTGTCAATGAGTGATATGTGTAGTCTGATTATTACAACTGAACCACGGCAGTTATTTTTGTAACCCGAAAGAATCATTCACCCAAGCTTTACCAGCATTTGGTTTTGCTTTTCCATGCGGAAATTATTTATTGCTTGGTAAGGACGTGTCATGTAAACATGTACATCTTAAATAACTTCAGTGGTTAGCTGCTTTGTCCATGGCAATCTGAATGTTACTTTTACTAACACTTACACAAGCAAATAAGCCCAAGTTTGTGGCCATGTCGGTATAAAAGAGAAACAACATTTATAATAACTTACGTGATGGCGTTAATGTGATTCGTTTTTGTTTGGCAGAAGAGACATTGCATGCTGGCCCCTTGATCAAACCAAGCAGAAAATTATCCAGAAAATGCCTATAACGTCAATCTAAGGAGGTGATGTCACTAAAAAGTGTAGCCAACATTTAAGTGTCAAATGGGAGTGGCCATTCATAATCTTCACAAGGTAGATACGATAGTAAACCACTACACCCAACCCTATCAATGCAAGACAAACACATGGAACTCTACACCATTTATTATCTATACTAACATAGTTACATTTATTTAAAATATTACAATAGATAAATTTTAATGACTATAGTAATATTTTTTTTTCATAAATGTTACAATAAACAAAAATACATATAAATTTTAATTACTATAGTAACAATTTTTACATAAATGTCACCATAAACAAAATAAATATTTTTATAAATAAATTTTGCAATAAATAAATTTAAACTATCTTTTAAATATCACCTAAATATGATGTTTTTTTTTAATTTTAAAAACTATCTCAACCTCTTCCTAAATCTCAATCTCGTTCTTGTAACTCTCTCACATTCTCGTTTTGGTCTTCTTCCTTTGTCTTGCTTGAATTCCTACATCAACTAAGCTTCTTAAGAGTTCTGTAAGTTAACTATATTGATTAGGGTATATTTTATAAAGAGGTAGTGTTTTCAAAAGGCTAAGCTTATTGAAATTGATTTTTTAATTAACTTTGTTGCTTTAATTGTTTAGAAACGTGGTAAGGATCTTCGTGTGCATCTTACAGTAAAAAAAGAACTCAACTAAATTTACCTCTCCATAAAATTTTCACCTTATTTTTTTTAATTTGGGCATTTCAGAGTACTGTTAAAAGATTTTACTATTTTTTTTCCTATGAAAATATTTTAAAACATGACTCGTGATTGATTTTTTTAGCTCTGATGACAGAAGTTTTTTCTTTGAAAAATAAAAAACTTCCAAAAAAGAGAGAGAAAAGTTGGATTTGTGAGACTAGAATATACTGAAAATTGTAATTTTGTATACTAGTAATTTAATGGTTTAGTTGATTGTCATTGCCTGATATTGATTAATTACTTTGAGAAGAAAGAAACATATTGTAATAAAATCGATTGGATCATGACAGAGTGAGAAGGTGTAAAGATGACACACTAAAGGAAGTAACAGAGTTAATGGATCTATTCTTTAAAAGTCAAACTCCTTTAGGAAGCAAAAAGGTGTTGGTCACATCTAATAAGATGACTTGTTGGGAAATTTCTAAGTTTTGACTTTTGGTTAGGAACAAATGCATCCTGGAAATAAAATGGTGTTTTATACCACTTAAATTATTACATTACCGTGCACGTATCTGTCTCCTTTATTTCCATCTTATGAACTCTAATTCTGTTATTATGACACTGCTTTTTGTTATATTGTTGTTTTTATTGTGTTTTATTATTATATATAGATGTTCATTTGCAATGTCGTTCATGCATTTCAGGCAGATTTTGCTACTTCTGCGATAGAATTTTTGCATAGTGTTGGTCATACAGCTTGAGTTGATCAAATTGGACTTGTTACTAGCGTGTACATTGAATCCAACGGGAAACTTGTTGATGCAGTTCATTGGGCACAAAAACTTGATGACTTTTTACGGCAAGTGCACCGTGTTATTAGAAGTAATAATTTGTCCTCAATGACGGATATCGATCCAAAAAGAACAGTTGAATTATCAAGTACAATATTCGTTAAATATAAAACAAAACAATAAAAAGTTGGTTTGAAAATTGTTATAATGGCAAGAAATAACAAGAAAAGAAATCAAAGAGTACGTAATTGCTTCAATTGAAAAAATAAGGATTAGGTTTCATCTTTTCTCACTCTTATGTATTTTGATTAGCATGTTAAAATTATGTTTTTTGATTTAAATTGATGTCCGCAAAAAAGTCATTTATATCGATTTCTCGCATATAAAAATTATCAAGAATGTTTCCTAAACAACTTATAATCACGCTCAGACATTAATAACAATTAACATTTCAAGTTTATTCCTAGCACTCAAATATGTTAAGTATTGTTGTTTAAGTCAGAACCCTAAAAATATTTTCCAGCCAGATTTAAGATTCTCAAACATGTCAAACTATTTAGAAGTAAAACAACAATACCAATAATCCATCAAGAACATAATATTATATCATATTTAAATATCACCTCAATACATAAGAGTTCAAACAACTTACTCCCAATCTCAAATGGTAGAATTAGCCACGCATACTTTTAGCACCTTCCATTCTCCCAATTGGTTACAAATCACTCAATGGTGTTTTCCTCTCAATCTGCACACCAGGGTAAGCCTCAAGCCCCCTATTTAACCTAATTTGCTAGGGTTAGGTGACTTCTTGTGTCGCGCTAATGAGCTTGTTGATTAAAACATAAAATGACCCAATGTTTTCGGCGCTCTCTCCTTCAAGCGAGATAGCTTGCTTGAGCGAGATGCTCTGATGTTGATTTGAACTTTTTGTGCTTTTGTGCGTTCTAGGGCCTTCCAGATATCTCCTTTTAGTTTATATTATTCCTCCTTAGTTCAGCCATCTCCATTCTTCCTTAAAAACCTCAAATTAACACCAAATTTGGAAATAAAATGTTCTTATTCAAATAAAGATCATAAAATATGTAAAAGGATATAAATTCATAAATTAGATATTATTTTATATATACTTTAGCAATTAATATTCATAAGTTCCTATATTTTAATATGAAATATTACTGAAATTAGACACTTATCATTGGGCAGAGGAATGTGGTCAACCTGTGGTAAATTTTTAAGCATTATTTAATATTCATTGGCCTTACACATGGAATGGAAAACATACCAATAAAGATAGTTTCAAGAAAAACAATTTTGTGATTGTAAAATTGAGTCTTGAGGTTTATCGTTGATACTGGTCTTGTATGAGGATGCAGTTAAATAAGGACTTCAATATTTTCACACATCAATACTTGTGAGTAATAGTTTCCAATTTACCACAGGAAACTGCATTTAACAGGAAAAGAAGCTTCCGCAGCAAGATCAAGAAGAGGGGTAAACTTTAAAGACTTAGTCCTACAAAGTTTTTAAACAAACATTATATACGAATATGTATACCCTGAATATTGATGATCAACGAATATGTTTAAGTTTGAGTAAAAAAAATGTGTTTGAAACTTGTCCCAATTGTCATCTTATATTTTTAAGAGGTACTAACAAAGTCAGAGATTCAACAACTATTAAAGAGAGATCCCCCAACTGCAACTCCCATTATTATGAACAATTCAATTTGGCAGGACTTAACCACTCATAATGGGGTTTGGAAAGGTATGTTAATGATATTATAGAAATAAAATAATTTTTAGAAATCAATTGTGTTGAGTTCTTCAGAGTGGTTAAGTAAGAAATTAAAGGTGTATAACTAATGAGATATATAGAATTAAGTTGAGTTACTCTTAGTGATGCCTTAGTTCTGTAATTTGCCTTTTAAGTCCTTATGAATCCAATAGTATGAAATTAGGTCCAAATGGGAAAAGTGCAGAAACATTAGGATGGAGATAACGGATCTTAAATAGATTGATGTTGAATGAGTGTAAAGGCTAACAACAGACCAAGAACATTTCTATAGAAACAAATAAGGACATGGGAAGGACAATACACAGTGATTGCCTAATCCACTAGAAAATGCATAACATGATCCATTTTTGAAGTTATTTGTATGGCAAGTTTGAAGTGATGAGGTGTTTGATGCACGCCTGAATGCAAACATTATCTTGTTCTACTTTTGGTTTCATTATGCATTAGGAGCTTTATTTAGTACTGTTACATAAAACATTTTTTTATAAGAAATGCTCCAATTTTATTCATTCTATTTTTTTCATGATAAAAAAAATATTTAAATTGAAAAGAGTAAAAGTATGATTAGAGTGTGTTTTAGAATTTGCTTATGCTATTGTCCTTATTTTTCAGAAACATATACTTTGTGAGAATCTTAGTGTTGTCATTCTTTGGTTTGGAGACTAAATCACATAGCATTGTGTAAGCTTCATCATGCATCAAAAAGTCTAGAAAGATGTATTATTTAATATATTAAATTTACTAGTAGAAGCTTGACATTATGGCTTGGTGTAAGGATCATTTAATCAACAAACCTAGGTATTTTTTTTTTATGTTCTAGTGAGCAGTTTCAGCTTTTTTGTTTCAATGCTTTTTATTTATATAATTATCTTTTAATGCAAATTGTGGTTGAGGTTGAAGAATGAGGTTGTAGCTGAATTAAAGAAGGGTTTTGATGTTGAATAACGGTACGTTCTATTATTAAATATTGTTAAATTTATTAAATATGGTTAATATTATTAAATATTATTAATAATATTAAATTTTATTAAATATTATTAGTATTATAATAATATTTTTAATATTATATATATAATTATTATAATAATAATTGGTAGGTAATAGAGAATAATTAATAGGTAATAAAGATCTGTGGATAATAGTTGGTAGATAATAAAGATCCATGAATAATAATTGATAGATAATAGAGATCTGTAGGTAATAATTAGTAGGTAATACTGAATTTATCTACAGATTCAAAGTTGTAGGTGTTGAATTTACCTACAAATTCAAATTCGTGGATAATATCTGTAAGTAATGTTGAATTACCTATGGATTCAGATCCATAGATAAAAATTCATGGATAATACTAATTTTTTTTTTTTAGAGTAAAATGAGTTTTAATTGCAAGGAAGAAGCAGAATTTTAGCCATTTTTAAGAAATCATTTTCCCTTATTCGAATTTATTCGATAACAGTATTAAATAAAAGTGTTCTTATTACTGTTATTGGAATACGTTTTAATTTTTATGTCCTTTAGAAAAATAATGAAGCAAAAAGTTACCTTACATAAATTTATTTATTTTTAATGAAAGTGAAGTTAACATACTTATCAAACTTGAACGAAAGTTGCACTTAATATATTGGCATGATGAAGAAGATAAATTGGAGACACCCTGTGGTGCTGAAACAGCTGCACTTCGTAAATTTAAAATTGGAAGATATACAAAGTGATGAAACAACCAACTCAACAATTTTTAGACACTGAATTATGTGATTTATTTGTATAAAAATACATATTATTCTCGTCGGTTGACCTAGTCGCCGTTGAATTCAAAGGCTCCTCCTATTTATGGCGGTTTTTGCGCTCCTTTTTGGGTGTTGGAGAACAACTCCGTTGAAACAGAAGGGAGTACTGGACTAAGAAACAATGAGTAAGTAAAATAGTTTCAGTCTTAGAAACGACGTACCTTTACTAAGGTTCTCATCACCCTTTTATGAGTTGTTTTTAGGTTAACTCACTCTCCTCACCTTTCTCTCACCATAGCCTTACCTCTAGTGGAATTAGGTTTACTCGAAGGGCATTCTGATACGTTATTGGGCAATTTTAACCTAATAACATTATTGTATATATTTCTCCTTTTCACTCTCCCGAGGTAAGTTTTTTAGTCCATTTTCACTACAATATTTATTTCTATTATATATATTCTATTTGAACAAACTTTTTAATAAAAACTTTAAGAAAAGAAAAGAATAAAAATGAGATAAAGTTTTTGTACATTAAAAATAGTATATGCAGAAGTAAACAATATAAATTTATATAAAAATTTGAAATTAATTTATCCATAAGTTATCTTTAACATTTAGAAAAGTTCGTTTTATTTTATTTTTTCTTCTATAAATTCTTTAAAAAAATATTTAAAATATAGATACCGAATCCGTCAATATGATTGATTTCTGTATTTGAGGTTTTGTATTGGATGTTTATTTGTTTAAATTGATTTAATAAAATCTCAATAAAACAATCACACAATTAGGGTTTGTGGGAGAACAAAATTCCTTCCCTTTTATGCATTGGAATCATAGTTCAATTGGCATGCGACAGATTTTCCCTGACATAAATGAGTACAAAAAACACTATTCAAAAAATTATATCTCTTTTTTCAAAATTAAACTTGTTCCTGCTAGGGAGATGGGACCTAGAGAACTATTGAAGTCTTCTTCTTCTTCCTTCGGTCGGGCAGGTGACTGGGTGATGAACTGGGATTCTTCTCGTCCTCCTGCTTATCCTTCGGCACGCGGGACTCGGTCGTCGGGTGAACACCGGATGGTGGGGGTACCTGCGAAGGCACTCCGACGCTCAAGTCAGCAAAGCGGGTGGTTAGCTCTCAGGTAGGTGAACAGTAATAATGACATACCTTACTCTTTGAAATGCGTGTTATTTATATTATTCTAGTGGGCCTACCTTGTTGGGCCCGTTTATCGAGGTGGATACCGCTTAGGGTTGCATTACCTAATTCTTGATGATGGATTAACTTCACCGATCTCGGTGGTTTGAGCGTTAATTGTAATGGGGTTCGGCCATCGGCCAAATTCTCATGGTGAGGGCCGGCCATCGGCCAAATACCCGTGGCCATCGGCCGTCTCAGTTGAGTCTTCAACGGTCTCGGTCGCTCGGCCAAGTCTCCAAAAGGTCTCGGCCTCTCGGTCTCTCGGTCAAGTCTTCAAGGGGTCTCGACCTTTCGGTCCCTCAATCAGATTGACTGGGCATCGGGCAGCCAAGTGGGTCCCAGTCTCGTCCAGTACCGGTACAAAACTCATTAATAATTGAACCAGAATTAAAATTTTAAAATATATAATTTCCAAAGAGAAATATATAATAAATAAATTACTTTTACAAGTTGATTATAAAAAAATATAACAGTTAAATTTAATTTTATGTTTCTAATAAAAAATTATAAAAAATATAAGAACGTTTAAATTAGTTGGAACGCAGTACCTTAAAAAAGAAGATAATATATAAATATTCAAATTTTTATATTCTAAACATTCTCCCCATATATTAGAAATAAATATACCGTACAACTAATATTTTACTATAAAATAAGACAAGTGACACTTACCTTTCTTACTAAAAAAAGTAAAATAAGTAAAACATAAATAAAAATAATAAATATTTGTTTTTCTTTATTTTTTATTTAAAAATGAAATATAACAGAGATAATAGGTAAATATAAACAAAAATATCTTAATTCTTCTTATTTACATTATATCCATTTTTTATTATCTTTGTTTACTGATTATCTTTTCTATTATGGTCCTTTTTAAGTACATTTTTATCAATGAAAAATTATATATAAAAAGTATGTTTTTTTTTTATAATTTAAAAAAATATGTTTAAAAGTATTTTCCTAAACTAAATGTTTTAATAGCAGATCCGAAAGCGTGGCCAAGCCGTAATGAAGTCTCGTGAAACTCAACCACACATCCTTTTCAGTAATCAACAGTTTTCCACCTCATTTTTTTCTCACTTTTTCCCCCACATCTCCTCATAAAAGAAAATAATTGAAACAACAATTTTTTTTAATTAAACAGTACTTGAGAGTTAAATTTTTTATATTAAAAAATAATTTTAAGTTTAATTTAATTCTATAAAATAAAATTTGCATTAATTTATATAAATTTTAAAAACTAATAAATACTTGTAAAAACATAATCAGATGGGTGAAAATTGTTTATGAACATACCAACCTTTTCAATCTCAAAAGACAATTTGTTTATAATGAACTCCAAATTATATAATCAATACCACGAATAAAATAACTAATGATGTGTGAGTAAAAGAGGACACAATCTCTCTTTTTATTAACCATAGACACCTTTCATTGTCAAGTGGTTAGCTATTTATTGTTTACTTCATTAATCAAAATTAGGTGTTTTAACCCATTATAAGTGAACTTAAACTATCAGCATTAGTTTTTCTTTAGCAAAACCAAATTTTACAACTAATTGTAGTCACAAAAAATTATTGGAAAATTCTAACAAATCACTTATAAAAGGAAACTAATAAATATGTTTAAAATCTATATTTTTCTTAGGAAAATATAAATAAGGTAATTATTTTATTACTATTAGTGGAAACATAATTATTATCATATATGCATGTTTACATTTTTTTTCTTACGTGTTAAAAGATAATCACAAAAATATAATCAAAATAGCAATTTTTACAAAAAAAAAAACAGTTATCAAAATATTGCATGTATATTTTTATTTTATTCCTTTTTATTTTTTACTAAATCAAAGAGATATTGTACCGACCAGTCCCCGGACGTTGACTAACCACTGGTAATGTTGGCGCCACGTAAGCGAGTCCCACGAGCAGCGCAGGCCAGTACCTCGCAAAGCACGTGCGCCAAGGAGCCGAGAGTGGTCAGACATCGGTCATCAGGATGTACCGACTTGCCACTAAACAGTGTGGAGAGGTCGGGCATCGGAGATCCAAACAGTAGAGATGAGCCACGAGAAGTGGATCCCAGATCACCCACCAGTTATCAGTAAAGGAGAAGCCTAGATCACGAGTGCCCATGCATGACACAAAAAGTAGAGCCACTGGAAAGATATGGCTCATAAGTCGTGTTCCAGGGGCGAGTTGCATGCATGGCACGTGAACAACTAGGGCACTCTTAGAGACGGGTGACCCCAGAGATCAGGTGCACAAGGAGGCATCCAGGTGGTCATCCTGTCAGAGGTTGCACTCCAGTTAGGATCCCCACGTGCTAGGTTATCCAGAGAGTAAGGTAACAACAATGTTAGGCACACCCATCAGAAAGGCCCATTTCAGGAAAATAGGAAACCCTAGTTTTCAGTCTATAAATAGTAAGTTAACAAACTTGGCCGGGGAAAATCCTCTTGCGCCGTTACACACACACAAGAGCAAGAGTATACAGTTTTTGGTGTTTCCTAGCCCTAGCACTGACTTGAGCGTCGGAGTGCAAACGACTGTTAGGGCGTCCATTGTCTTTGTGTTTCAGGTGTTCATCACAGGGATAGCATACGCAAACGCAAGGACTCTGGACGTGAGCGTGACGTACGAAGGTGTTTCGAGTCAACCGGCAGGAACATATAGATTATGTAAAATAAAATTATGTTTATTAATATATACATATGAATTTCATATAAATTCAGTAAACATATAGTCATTATTCTTGATTTTAAATTATTTGGAATTTATAAATCAATCTTGAAAAAAAATACCAATTTTAAAATCGACATCAAATTAATTTATAAATGTTCAAATTATTTTGCTTTTAAAAATATAAATATAAATTCCAATCCATTTATTTACATTTACATATGTGACAATTTAAATTAATTTTTTTTTTGGATAATATAAATTTAAATTTAGTTTTTGTATAAATTATTTTAATCTATAATAAATTGGATGAATTCAGTAAAGAAGTAGATAGAAGTTTTTGGAATTTTTTTCCATCTTTGAATGTAATATTAGTGTTATTAGTTGATGGAGAAATGTATATATATATATATATAGGTTTGGCTTTCCAAACTTAAAATTAGTTTATCTTTCTCTAGTGTGTTTGGATTGGGGAGGGATGTGTGGAGATTTGAAGGAGTAAATGTGTGACGATGTGAGAGAAAAATGTGAAGAAAGTGAAAGTGTTTGGATTGGAATATGTTAGAGTAGACTTTGAAGAAAGTTTATGTGAGTTTGTGAGTGATGTGATGATTGTGAAAGAATTTTTTTTAAAGGTGTAAAATATTACTTTACAAATTTACCCTTGTTTATTAAAAAAAATTTAATAATAAAATGAGTTGTTTTTGTTTAAAAATGAACAACTTTCTCATATTTCCTAGATTTAAAAATTATAATTAGAAAATAGATATATATTAAATGTAAATAAGTATAATTTAAAATTTATAATTAGAAAAAAATATTTATTTAACAAATTAAATAAAAACAAAACTTCAAGTAATTTCTTAAAAGTATTAAACATGTATATAAAATTGGAAAATAATTTAGATATTATATAAATAAAACATATTATTTTTTAATATTAGAAACCTTGTAGTAATGAAAAACAAAAAAAAAAATACTACAACAACAAAAATATGATATAATTAATAAGAGAAAAGAATTTTATAAAAAATTATAATCAAATAAATTATGACTCATAAACCTAATGTATTTCCTGCATGGGTTATCTCAAAAGCAATATGCTCATGTAAAACCAAATGAAACACTTTAACTATGTGAAACACTACAATAAATAAAGATAAATTCGCAAATAAGAGATGGTCACTCATTATCTTAAACCCTAAACCTTAAATCAAAATAACTAATATTATTTTACTTCTTTCTCTATAAACAATCCATCCACACAAATACCCTATATGAACTAATGTTTGATGTTGTGTTTCTATTGGTTTTGGGTATACTTTGGTGGAGTGAAAAAGAAAATAAGTATCTGGTGGATACCTTATCCTGGACCAAATCAAATGATACTCAAATGATTAGAAGTTTTTTGCCCAGATTTTTTCACTAAAATAATAGAATGACTATTTTCCTGTTTCACAGGTTTTGCAATATTGTTGAATGAGAAGTTTGAGTATGTCGAGACATTGATGAAAAAAAACAGATGAGATTATCATGAAAGTCAAAGAAATATTATTATAAACACCATGATAAATCTCTAGTAGCAAATAGGAGGTTGTGAAGTTGGACTTTTTTCGGTGTATGTTCACAAACAATTTGAAGAAGTAAAGATTGATTGATCCATTTAATAAAACAAAAAGAGTTGATTGAGAAGAAGAAGAGAATGATCCACTTGGCTAAACCTGCTCATGCGCCGGCTTCAATGCTCACTGGTTTTGGACTTCTTCCCTACAAACGTGTTACCATACTTAGTCTAATATATTTTTACATAAATTAAGATATATTAAATATTATAGAATTATTTTTATAAAATTTGGTGATTTGTTTTTCTGTTTCTTTGGTAAGCCACACTAACTTGTTAAGTGGTTAAAAATTAGTATACTTACCTCTTTTATACATTATATCAACTCTTCATTATTTGAAAAATATTATACTAAATATACCCACACATGTTGCCAATGTATTACGAATCTACATGTTATTTGGAATACTGATTTAATTTTTTCAGCACACAAATAATTAATTAGTATTCTATAATAGCAATAATTTGAAATAAAGATAGTTTGGAGCTTTATTTTGAAAATGATTTATTGGGAGTGAAAATTTGACTAAAATTAAATTAAATTAAAGAAAGAAAAGAAAAATAAATAAATAGAATGGTGTGTTTAAAAGTAGAACGAAGCCCCATTTTGGTGCTTTTGTTTTCTTCTTCTCTTCCTTCTATTTTGTCCTGCTTCCCTTTCTTTCCTCTCAGTTCAGTTTCAGTTCCACTTCCCTCACACACTCTCTCTTCTCTAATCTTGGATCCCTTCTTGACCTGGTCGATATGAGTCAACTCGGTCTCATTTTACAGGAATCGCTCCGCACAGAGAGAGAAGCAAGAACCATCCTGGGTCTGTTAACGGACCAAATGGACGTCGTCGATGGAGCCCAACGGAGGAGACGCACGCTCAAAGAACGCCTCAGATTCTCCGGAATCGGCTGCTGCGGGGCCACCTGGGTTTTCCGACAAACCGTAAGGGACGAAGGAGGAACACCACCACCACCGCCACCACCACAACAGCAAACAAACTCGGGTCAAGATCCGAACCCGAACAGACCCGAATGCATGGGTCCGAGGGGGTCGGGGTCGGGCATGAATCTAGCGGCGGCGCTGGCTGCGGAGAGGCAATTGCGGGAATCTGAAGAGGGAAGGGTGTCGTTGATGCGGCTATTGGAGGAGACGGAGCGTGGTGGAGATGCGGCTGTGAGTAATGATTCGGTGTGCTGCGTGTGCATGGGGAGGAAGAAAGGCGCGGCATTTATCCCGTGTGGGCACACTTTCTGTAGGGTGTGTTCGAAAGAAATGTGGTTGAAGAGAGGTACTTGTCCCCTTTGTAACCGTTCCGTTCTCGACATTCTCCACATCTTCTGAATCCAACTCATCATCACCCATTTTCTTGGATCAGTTTACAAAAGTAAAATAAAATCAAGTTGGTATTATAAATTTCCTCATATTTATTTCTGCATTTTGTCCTTTTCTTCCTATGCCTCTGTACTTTACGCCCCTTCAAAACACTGCACACCAAACAATTCGAATTCGTGTATAATAATCATATTGCAGTTAATTTGGCGCTTCAGAAATCAAATTTCTAGACCAGAAGGGGGACCATATTCGTTTTTTCTATTTTATGCTCCATTAATTATAATTTATTAGCAAAGTTTGTGAAGCACATGAGGTGGTTGATTGTTACATTTGTAGCATGGTAACATTCACATGTGCATTGTGCAGTAGGTTAGTAGTTTGTTAATAGTACCAAACACTCTTTTTTCGGACAAACACTAGCAAACACTCTACAATTCGGCCTCATATCTACACAATTTATTGAATTAAGGTAGGTAGATGAGGGATATAAATTATAGTTTTAATAATGAAAATTGTCCTAAGAAATTATTTAATTTAAACTTAGTTTAAATATATTTTTCACTCTCATAAATATTATGTTGAATTGTCTAGTGTTGTCATAGGTGATAAGCCGACATGGGATGTGAGGCTGGAGAACTGGTCCACTAAGAGAGGACACATAATAACTATACTAACCTAGAATATTTGTACCACCATTTATTTTATATCTAAAATAGTGTTATCAGAAATTGATAATTACATCATTTGATTAAGAAACACAAACTACAACTATTTCTATTGAAAATTTCTTTTAATAACCTGTATAACAAATATCGATACTAAAAGACGGTTTGTGCTGTTAGAATAAATTCAATTCAATCAAAGCACACTACTAAGAAAAGGTTGTAAATCACAATCGCATAACCTCGTTAACGTGGCAACCCGAAGGTTCCAATATCATAGTTGGGCTCGTAGTTGGGCTCAAGTATTGGTTATAACGGCGATTCTTCAATTACCTCCGATAGCTTCTTCCTACACCTCCATGGCTTCTTCCAGCACCCCGTACTAAAAACATATTTACTATTATACTCTTCAGTAAAAAAATATTAAAAAAATAAAATATAACTTTAACCTAATTTAATTTAACCTACTTTTACTTTCTCTCCCTTTCTCCTTCACTCCCAGCGCCGCACACCCCCATCCATCTCCCACCTCCTTCAACCTTTCTCCTTCTCTCAAAGTTCTTCATCTCTCAAAGCTTCCATTCCTTCTAAAGCTCTCCTTTTCCACTGCCATCTTCATTTACAACATTTACAAATTAGTAATTTCATTACTTTTAATTTTGAAGTGAAATGTGGCGGAAGGCACAGGTCTTGTAACCACTCACACAAATAGGTACCAAATTACTTAATCCCGTGAGTTTTAAGTTAGGTTCTGGATTACATAATCTGGTTGGTTTTTAGTTAGGTTTTGGATTACATAATCCGGTGGGTTTTTAGTTAGGTTCCGAATTACGTAATCTGGTAGGTGTTAGGTTTTCAACCAGTTATGGATTACGTAATTCTGTAAAGTTTAGGATTTAATAAGTTTCGGATTACATAATCCAATATTAGCAGAATTTTAATTAGGGTTTCGGATTACGTAATCCGGTAGGTTTATCCAACTAAGTTTCACATTGCGTAATCCAGAAGTTGCATTTTCTGTGCTCCGGATTAGTGTTTTTTTATATTTTATATTATATACGATAGTTACCACCATCACCACAACGCAACTACCACCACAATGCACCACCTCAAGCACGACAACCGTGACACTGCACCCCACCACCACAACAAACACCTTCTTTTTCACTCGTGGACAAAATGTAAAACAAAACTTTCATTTTTATCTTTTTCACTGAAAGACAATTTTTGATATTTTAAAATTTTATGGAGGTGCCCGAAGAAATCATGGAGGTGCAGGAAAAAGTTGTCATCCATGTCATCTTCCTAACCTCTCTGGAAGAAGCCGAATAATAATTTATCCTTTTGTTTTCATTTTTTCATTGGACATCTCTCTTTTTCTTTTCCGTCGTATCACCACGGTCACAATAACTCTCACATTCAATGTCATCACGATAATAACCTCTCACATTTATTGTCTTATTATAAAAGATTGTATTATGGATTACATAATTTGGAATACATTTGTATTTTAGATTGTACAATTTAAAATAAAAAAATCGTATTACAAATTGTAGAATTTGAAATACAAAATTTGATTTTCAGATTGTAGAATCTAGAATATAACGTTTGTATTTCAGATTATAGAATCAAGAATACAAAATTTGTATTTTTGGATTGTAGAATTTGGAATCCAAATTTTTATTCATGATTGTATTATTCAGAATGCAAATTTGGTATTCCGAATTCTATAATCCATAGTGTAAAATTTTGGATACAAAATTTATATTGTAATACAAATTTATATTATGGATTGTATTATTTGGAATGCAAATTTTGTATTCCGAATTCTATAATCCATAATGTAAAATTTTGTATTCCGAATTCTATAATCCAAAATGTAAAATTTTGTATTTTGAATTGTAGAACTTGTAATACAAAATTTGCATTTTGAATTGTAGAATTTGCATTCCAAATTGTAAAATTTGAAATGAGTAATTTCAATATTTTTGAAAATATAGGGGTGCCAGAAAAAACTATGGAGGTGTAGGAAGAATTTTCCTAATTATAAACAAAAAAAAGACCTAAGGACCAATTCAAACAACCTGGGGTTTTGAATTTTCCACCCTCAAACTCCTTAGGAAAAGATGAAATTACCCCTCCTTATATTTATATTTAATCTTTTTTTTCCTTCTTTCCATATCTTCTTCTACCTTCTACGTTGTACCCCTGTTTGCACCCTTTCAGAATTTTTTCCTTTTGTTGATGAGTGGGAGAGGCTGCTGGAAGTTCATTGAGCACCAGTGTTACACCGTCATTGAAGAGACAAGTATTTACAATGTATTTTTGTTCTTTGTAGTTTTGTGTGTAATATGGTTTTTGGTCAAAAATACATTTAGGCTTGTGTCACTTAAAGAAATTGTTTTTGTGAATCTCTCTTCATTTTTGTTGTTGGTGGTTTATTTTAGAAGGTTTTGAATTGCATCCCGAACCTATTTTGAAGTTTTGTGTACATTCTAGAATGCACAATTCGAAATGTATTTCTAGATCCAAAAATGTATTTTGAAATGTCTTAATACATTATGGAATGTATTTTAGACCAAAATGTCTTTTTAAAAAAATAAAATCATGTTATTAATAAGGAATCATTTGGAAGTTATGATTATAAGTAGAGGTGGTGCATCTCAAGGTGTTACTAGATAGAAACAAACGATGTTGGTCCCAATAAGAGCTTGCAAAGAAAATGTCGTTGATGTTGGTTGTGATGTCTTATATGAAGTTTCTTCTGGAGGATATGATAAAAAATAACAAATCCCTAACAAACCTTTTAACCTCTATACTTGTAAGTTATGTTGATCACATTGCATTAAAATTGTGGGAATGTGAGGTAAGAAATAAAAACTTCACTTAGTGACGTTATGTTTGCTTATTTATTATTATTTATAGTTAGAAACCCCATTATATTTTTTTAGGATTGAGGGGAATTGAAATTAGTATCCAATGGGCACAAGTTAAGTAAACTTAGGATCTTCATTCCTAGATTGAGCTTATCATGCTTAACTTTGGATTGTTGTCGCTGTGTGACTTCAATTATGAGACCATTGATAAGGCTCTCATATCAAGTTTTATGGAAAGGTGGCACTAGGAAATCAACATTTTCCATCTTCCCATTCGTTAGATAACCATCAAGTTTGATTATGTGTTTGCGTAGCTTCATATCCCCATTTTCGGACAATTTTATGGATATGTCACGTTGGATTTCACATCATTATAAACATTGTTGGTTAAGTTGATTAGGGTGGACTTGGGTTATGCAATGGTAAAGTTGAGGCATTTTCGTGGTGGACACATGAGGCTCAGTTGGTTGGGAGAGGTTTACAAGGATTGTTGCGTTCACTAGAGATAGAAATCTGGAGCTCAATCTTATTTGTTGTATTTTGTGGGATGCACAATCTTTGTAGATAAAAGTATGACATATATTTAACGTGTCGTACTTGCAGTTGTTTAGTAATATGTGCATCTGTGGTAGGTAATCATGGGGTGGTGTTGCTCTCACCCACTTGTATGACTAATTAGAAGATTCATGCTTTGCACAAACAAAGCAATTGGGTTGTTACGTTTGCAGGTAAATAGTATGCATTATTTGAACCTTTAATTTATGTTTAGTTAAATATATGAATATTGTATTCTTGAAATTGTAATAAGCGTGGATATATGAGCACATATCAGGAGGTTCACACTTGGTCTGCACGATATGTAATCAAACATCATATATGCACGATTGGCCATGTACATATTATGTTATGATCTCACCCATGATGGTGTGATCTAGAGTCTTTACGAAGATCATCGTCGTAATAGGTTGTTCAAGTTGATATACATGTTCTCCATATACATCTTTTTGGATACATGAACATGGTATTGTGGCCTTAATAGAGGAAATGTGGTTGCACTTTTTCAACCACCTTGGCATGAGTGTGACACTGGTTACACATTCATTTGCGTGTGCAACTTGATACATGCGTTGATTCAGATATGTCTCACACCCCCTACATACTTTATGAGACGAAGGAAGAGGTTTTATGACCATCATGGGGTCTTTTTTTTTTGTTTTTACCAAAATGGGATCGTTGTCAAAAAAATTATAAATATGGGACAAGTTGTGCCAACTTGGCATGACTTCATATGTAGAAGTCATGCCAAGTTGGCACGACTTTGTCCACATCATATTTTTTAATTTTTTTTGTTTTTAAATAAATATATATTATAATTATTTAATTATAATTAAAATTATAAGTTTTGTAATATTTGAAATTAAATTGATAAATAAATTTTTTATGAAGGTATAAATACTTAGGTAAAGAAAATGAGAAAATTAATAATCAAACTTGAAATTGAATTTTATTATCAAGCTTGTATTTGTGCGGACAATTACTTTTATTGTGACCTTCAGTTCTGCAATATGAACCTTTTTTTTTTGTTTTTCATATTTTTTATTAATCTAATAACCAAATTAATATATTACATTATCGTCAAACATGATCCATACACAATTATTCATTTTTTTATTCCTTAAAACTAACACCCTTAGAAAATTATGTATCAAATTAATTTTAAACATTACATAACTTACTAGTCAATATCTAAATAAGAAAATTTTACAGGAAAATTAAAATAAAAAAAATTAAATATATATATATATATATATATATATATATATGACGTGGACAAAGTCGTGCCAAGTTGACACGACTTCAGGGGTTGACGTGGCAGAAGTCGTGCCAACTTGGCACGACTTCAGGTTGACGTGACTTACTCATATTTGTAATTTTTTTGAAAACGACCCCATTTTGGTAAAAATGAAAAAAAAGCCCCATGATGGTCATAAAACCCGAAGGAAGATCAGTCGTCTGTATTACCACGATGTCAACTGATGATGGCGAGACACAACCCACGCCACAACTTGAGCATGCTTGTCTAGTGAGTAATTTAACTTGTTATATATATATATATATTTACTTTAATGTATTTAGTAACTCATGTAATTTCACTAAATCCAGTCATGTAATTTCACTAAATCCAGAGTATATTCAAGAGGATCATCAATATCATGCAACACATGATTAATTGTGAACATGTTTATGGAGGTATTTTAGCAATAGAGTTCACTATAGTTAACTCACGTCGCAGATGAGAAAATTTACGCTATATGTCCATGTGTTTTACACGAGAGACGACCAAAACATAATTTTTAGATATTTTTCTTATATACTTAGATTTTTTTCATTTTTAAGTTCAAAATTATATTATATATTAACTTTAATTTATTGAAATATTGTCCTTAATTTATGAAATGTTTTTATTATTAATTTATGGAAATATTGTTATTATTAATAAAAATATATTTTGTTTTTAAATATATATATATATATATTTTATATAAAAAAAATATTTTATATAAAAAATATTAATTTTATTTCAATAAAAATCTTATAAAATAAATAAAATCTTAAAAATTCACAAAAATTTATATTCTGAAATGTATAATTTAGAATATATATATATATATATATATATTATATTTGAAATGGATAATTCAAAATACATACTTTAGAAGGATAAATATTCCAAATTTTAGGAGTGAAGTAAATATATGGGGTGCTTTAACACTACTATAAAATCTATATTGACTAAATTAGAGACAAATTTTAGACACTAAAAAAATTATTGATTTCTAGATTAATTTTTATTATTGATAAATAATTTCTAAATTGATATCTAATTAGCTATACCAAGGTTTTAACTACCAATTACTTAGATTCTAAATTTGGTAGAAAAAATTTGGTAGCTGATTAGATATCAATTTAGAACTATTTACCAATAATAAAAACTAATTTAAAAACCAATAATTAATCTATAAAATAATCTCTAATTTAGTTAATATAACAACTAATATTTTTTATTTCTAAAATTAGTTTCTAAGTTGTGTTCTATACATTTTGAGATATTGTGATGATGCAAAAAAATCTTGAAGAAGGTTTTCACAATAGTAAAAAATAATTCGTATCATGTCCCAGAAACAAGTTTTATTTTTTTCAAAGAAAAAAATCTTTTTAGCTCTTTTTCCCTGTCTTTTTTTCCCAACCTCTTCTGTTATTATTTAAATAATATAACTTTTTTATCATCTTTCTCTACTAAAAATTTCTGTCCCTTCATTTTTTCTTTAACTACTATTTTCAATGTTTGACATTTGGAATTTATGGTATTTTACACTTCTACACTTTTATTGCTGTCAAAGGAAAAAATTGATAAAAAAAAAAAATCCTTCGAATTTTAGTAAGTAACCAGGGATTTTACCCTTCGGAAATATGTTTTTTTTAGTGGTTGTTGCAAGTATGTAATTAGCATTGTGAAGCATTTAAAGTTGTACAATGTTTCTCCGCAACCCTTTTTCTTATTGTAGGTGCAGCCACAATAATGTTTAAGTTGATAAAGACGATGAGTTCTTCCAATTAATTATAACAGATTGAAAAATCTTACGTACATTAGTTTGAATTTAACTATATTAATTAATGAACACTTGGAATTATTTCCTCTTTAGTACAAGGTATAAGGCATAAGTTTTGGACGTGAAAAGCCTTCATGATTTTGATTAATAATTGGAGTTAGTGGGTCATTAATCATCATGATTAGTAGTTCCATCCACATGTTTCAATTTGAGCTTCAGAAAGATTGAAAACCCTTTTAGTAGTCTCTTTCATTTATATGGAAACCACGTAATATGTAGTCACGTTGATGTGTGTCTATGATGTTACTTATGTGGTTATTCCCCCCTCACCCAAATTAAGGAACTGTGTGGAGCATTCAGCAATGGTTGTATATGAATTAGTAGATAAAGAGCAATACCTCTTTCAATAAAAACTTAAACATTCTTAATTTCTCTAATTCAGGTTTCCCAATAATGTTCCTCAACCCTCTTCTCCAAGCCATTCATTGATCTTACTTTTGAAATTGCAAAATGTGCACAGGGACTAGTTTCCTCAATGAGCTAGATCTGTTTTTCCATTATTATTAGCAGTAAAACAGGTTTTTTCTATATGTAGAGAAGTGGTTCAAATTCTACCTTTTTTGCTTCCATCAATCTTTATTCAATTTCCTTATGGAGAAATTTTGTATGATTGATGATGGGCTTCCCAAAAGCATGAAACAAAAAAGGAATAGAATGGAAATAAGAAAGCATAAAAGTGAAAACAGAAAAAAGGAGCATAATTTTGTGAATAAGATTAGCAAGGTTCAGTGCTTAACTTGATTCTCTACAAGTGTTATGCTTTAAGATAATAATCCAATCTAATTGCTCACCAAACTCAACAACACCTTTCCACCTAATCAAATAGCATAGACAAAATTATTTGTAGTCTTACAACTTGAAATGATAGTAAAACTCACCTCAATTTTCACAACAATTGTACAAGTAGATTTATTTAAAGTTTATTGAACGAAACAATGATTAATTATGTACATTAGATAATACTATATATAATTGCATTTTTTTTTTAATTTTGAGGATTTTTTTTTTAAATTAGAGAGGTTATATATGAAGCTAATCCAATGGATTAATAAAAAAATTAATTTTAAATATTTTGTAAACATGATATTATTATAACACATCTTAAATATTTGACACAAATTTTATCTCAAGAGAACATTTGTAAATGTTAATATCTTTAATGTTAGAATATATGGCCTTAAACGAGAGGGGGGTGAATTGTTTAAGAGGGATTTTCGCAAACTTTGAAGGTATAATGAAAATCAATGTTGAATTACAGAGAAAAGAATCAAGGAAACAAATACCCAAAATTGTTTTAAGATGATATCAAAAAAACAATCGGTTGTTTTGTCAAAACAATCGGTTGTTTTTATCAACAGTTAATAAAAACAACTTAAAACAGATATATGTGAGATCAGGGAAAGAGATAATCACACAAACAGATTTATACTGGTTCACTCTTATACCAAGAGCTACATCCAGTCCCCATAAACCATTGGGTAATCCACTATGCAATCAAAACCAGATTACACACATCACACACCAAAGTAGTGACCTTGAACCCCTCAAGAAACACACTAGCTTTGACAAACCACACCAAGAATGTTGATCTTAAACACCTCAAGAACACACAACACTCCTTGACAACACAACTACAGAAATACAGTAATCAAGGAAGAAGGGAATAAAATACACCTGGGTATTACAAAGCTTAAAGTTCAGAATTACAACCCAATCATATTCCACACACTTAAGAATGATCCAAAGCTCTTTCAAATCTTGGAAAAACTGTTTTGATAAACTCTTTCTCTTACTTCAAGATTAGGAGCGTAAAACCACCTTTATATTGACCCACCAAGTGGTCAAAAGCATTTAATAAAGGAGCCAAGTTAGTTAGGATCATTTAAAACATATTAAAACAGCTTAACAGAATTCTATTAAGGTTTTCAGGAAAACAATCGGTTGTTTTGAAAACAATCGGTTGTTTTGTCAAAACAATCGGTTGTTTTGTCAAAACAATCGATTGTTTTGGTTTGACAGCAAAGTCAACCAAGTTTTTCAAAACCTTTTCAAAAACTGCTAAGGTAAAACAACCTGTTGAAATTTTGACAGCTTTTTAGAAAACACATCTTTTTAAAAGGTTAAAGATTCAAATGAACTTGGATCAACTTAAGGAGTGAATTAACAAGTTTCAAACAACTAGACAACACACACACATCCAGCAGCAAGGTCTTCAAGCTTTCCTCTTGGATTTGGAGACATCAAAGCATCTTGTTCAACATTTAATATATTTTTCTATATTTTGAAAAGTATTTTAGTACTATTTCTATCTTTTTTAAATTTTAATTTAAAATGTGTGTAGTTTCACATGCATCCCACATCGACTATTGATAAAGACTTTTCGTAATTTATAAGTGTGTGCAAATTTTACTTTATAAGTTAAATTTATAAGATTGAGTTAGATTTAAAGTTTATTTATCAATATATGTATGTAAGGACCGATGAAAATAGTTTTAGAGTGCGCCATTAGACTCTTGGCAGCGAAGGCTACAAGACTTCCCGATCAAAATCTCTAATAGACTAAGTTCATTCTCAGCTCATTTTCCTTTGAGTTAGTTTTGATCTAGTTAGGTTTGTCTTTAGTTTAAGCTTGCATGTGATGCTTTTATCTTCAGAAGTAGTCTCTGTTAGCTCAGGGCCCTAGTGGTATAGTTAGATTTTTTTATCAAGAGTTTGTGGTGTAAGTTAGACTACCCTTGAGCTTTTGGTAGTTTGGAGCTTTTAGGGAGCATCTGCTCAAGTTTAGGTAAGGAAAACTAGTATTATTCTTTTCAATAGAACCTTAGGTTAGAAGATCTGGATGTGGGGGTGACGTGGTCACCAGTTCCAATTTTTGCTTGCAGAATTGTCTTTTTTGAAGAGTAAAGTAATATATTGACTGAAATAGTTGATTTTGAATATTTTATATTGATTTTAAGGTGAATAAGTTGTTGAAAGTGTTTGTGATTGAAAATTGAAAGTGTTTGAATGATAATATAAATGAGTTGAACTGTTTTTGAATATTTTGTTGAATTACTTAAATGAGATGTTTGATGAGAAGCGATTGTTTGATTTTAGATGATGATTGATTTAGAGAGCATATATTTGGAACTTAGTTATGTGTTTAAGTAAATTTTGAGATATATTTGGATTGTTTAGAAAGTTTAAAATAATATGATTAAATGGTGCATTGATGTGTTAATGTAACGAGGTGAAAGTGTGATCAAAATATAGTATTTTCAGGAAAGAAAATATCGTGTTGAGATTGTTATTAAGGTGTATTGATTTGTGAATGTCCTGTGAATGAGGCGATCTTTACTCTACTGATATAATGGAATCACATAGATGAAGTTATTCAGTTGGTGAGAGTCGAATGAGGTTCATTTTGCTGAGTTTGAGGTTTGAAAGAACTGATCAGAGCAAATCAAATGGATTTACCTTGTCATATGAGATGATGAGGCATTGAGATGATTATGCGCATGACTGGGTGGATTTCAAGTGTCTATGTGTTGTGAGTTAGTAGAAGTTTGACATGAAAAAGATGAATTGTGAATTTTGATAGACACTTGATGACTTTATGTTGATATTTCAAGTTATATTTATATAAGAAGTTTTAAAAATAGCTAACTTACCCTTTGCTTTGTTTTGTGGTTGTTTTCTTTAATATGTAATGATCGTATAATTATACAGGAGCATATTAGATTGCAGGTAATAGAGATCCTCAGTAAGCAGATGAAACATGAGATGGGTTTAGTGTTAATGTTTTGTTTTGTTTTTTTAAAAAACTTTTGTGTATATATTAATCCCTATGAAGAGGGATATCTTTTTGAGATACAAATATGAAAAAGTAGTATATGTTTATATGTTAATTAGATATTGCATGCATAATATATTAACAAATATAGATAAAAATAAGGATGTTACAATATAAATATGTAAATACATTGATATTTTTTAATTCATTTCTAAACTTTTTTATAAATAATTTTTTCTTTCGATTTGGAGTTAAAACTAAAAAGAAAACTCAACAGTTTATTTTTCGTAAATGTTGATCATAAATCATGTTTTTAAGTTACAACTCTATTTTCATCAAAGTAGAATGGAATATATTAATTTAGAAGAAATAAAAATAAAATTTTTTAAAAAAAGTATTTGCTTTTAATTTTTAATATACTTTTTTATTGTTTAGAAAAAATATTTTAAAAATAAAGTTAATAAACCGTTGAGATTAAAATCATTCTTTTAAGAATTGTTTTGAGTTAGCAAGTTCGGCCTTAACGCCGCTATCACCCACTCTTAGGGCAACCTAGCGCGTAAGACTCCCTTACTGGAGTGCAACCTCTAACGGGATGACCACCTGGGTACCAACTTGTGCACCTAATCTCTGGGGCCATCCGTCTTGGGAGTGCCCTAGTTGTTCACGTGTCATGCATGCAGTTTACCTCTGGAATGTGACCCTCACGGGTCGTATCTCTTCCAGTGGCTCTTTACTTGTGTTACGCCTGAACGTGTCATCCACACCACACGCATGGACCCCTCGTGATCTAGGCTTCTCCCTAACTGATAACTGGTGTGTGGTCTGGGATCCACCACACCAAAATCACCAAACTTGGCTATGCACCAACCATACCAAGATCAATTCCTTTTGCTCCCAAACTTTCCCACATCACTTTGGAGGCATTTGAGAGGTTTGAGTCTAGCCACATTTCCAAAACCATGATTTTCGTTTGATAAAATTGTTCAACTTGGTAGCTTGAACTGACAATTTTCTTTACCTTTTAAAACTTATTTTAGAAAACTTAAAATAATAAAATTTATATTTAGTAATTGTATCGAACTTGGAGGATCGATCATAATTGACCAAGCATGTGTTAAAAACGACACTTTGTCATGGTTATGGGAAATCTAAAATTTAAACATCAGGTTAAAGATATGTTGCCTTCCACAAAGAACATTCTTACCTATCAAATTAATTTTAAAATAATTAAAATTGTCCACCGTAAAGTCTTTAAGGATGTATCCCTATAAATACAACAAATTAATACAAGATATCAGTGGCAATTACAGGCTTTGGTGATTCTGTAGGAAGCAATGAACAGAGAAGAACAGAAAAGAAAAGAGAGGAAACATTGAAAAGAAAGCTGAAAACTCTTATTAAAAAAAAAAAAAGTAAAGTTGCCTTATATACATGGGGGTGTAGAAAAAGAAAAAAACTAACTGGGCCTATGAATAAAAACATATTACATATAGACCCAACAGAAAATAAAACAATATTTAATATTTTATCAGCCCCCCTCAAGTTGGGAGTATATGTTTCTCATTCCCATCTTGGAAAGTAGAGTGTTGAACTGGTCTGAGGAAAGAGGTTTGGTTAAGAAATCAGCAACTTTAAGAGAGGATGATATTGGAAGAAGTTTAAGAAGTCCAACATTGAGTTTCTCCCTCACCACGTGACAGTCAATTTCGATATGCTTTGTCCTTTCGTGGAACACTTGGTTGTTTGCAGAAAAGCATTGTTGACATCAAGTTGCTTTAGTGTCCAATTGTTAGTTGTTGTCAAGGCAAGAAGCAACCTAAGAGTAGTTAACTTTGCTACAGGAGCAAAGGTATCCAGAAAGTCAAGACCCTCGATTTAGGTGTAACCCTTTGCTACCAAGCGGGCTTTGTAACGTTCAATAGAGTCATCTTCCTTGTGTTTAATTTTATACACCTAATGGCAGTTTTCCCTAGAGGGAGCTCGGTTACAGACCAAATTTTGTTATCTTCAAGGGCCTTAAGTTCTTTCTTCATTGCTTGGACCCAAGATGTATGCATGATAACTTCCTCATAATTTTAAGGCTCCCCGGTAGATGAAATCAACATGATTGTATGTTTGAAATTATTAGACAAAGAATTATAATTTAAAAAGGAATGAATTGGGTACTTAGTACTTGCCACATTATTACTGATATTGGATACCTCAAAGTCTTGTAAATAGGTTGGCCTTTTTCTGCTGCGAGTTGATCTTCTAGGAGAAACAGTAACATTCTCACTTTGTTCAACCTCAACATTAGTTTCAACAGTATTATCAAGTAAAACATCATGAACATTATTTTCAGATTGCATATCAAGATCATCATAAATCTGGGCATAATGACCGGGAATAGGCAAAGATAGACTATTTGAATCATTGTTTTGTACATGCTTGGAGTGATAAGGAAAACAATTCTCATGAAAAACAACATTTCTGGATAAATCAATTTTGTGATTTTTGGGGTTTAAAAAGAGGAAACCTTTGGTATTAGGTTTAAAACCGAGAAAAACCCCAGGAACAACACAACTTTCCAGTTTTTTTTCTATGAGCAAGAATGGTAGAAGAGTAACACAAACATCCAAAAACATGCAGATGAGAAATATCACAAAAATTTTTGTATAATTTTTCATAAGGAGTAGCATTATTAAGCAGTGGAGTAGGCATACAATTAATAAGAAAAACAACATGTTGCACAACAAAACACCAAAAAACAACAGGAAGACTAGATTGAAAAAGTAAAGCCCGAGTGACATTCAAGAGGTGCTGATGTTTTTTCTCAACAATACCATTTTGTTCAGGTGTCTCAATACAAGTAGTTTCATGTATAATGCCTTTGCATCCGAAGAAATCATGCATGGAAAACTCAATGCCATTATTAGTGCGAATGATTTTAACTTTGGTAGAAAACTGATTTTCAGCATAGGTTATAAAATTGGTAACATTAGCCCTAACTTCAGATTTATTATGCATAGGAAAAATCCAAGTATACCTAGTAAAATCATCTACTATAATAAGAAAAAATTTATGACAAAGCATTGAAACAAAAGAACAAAGACCCCAAATGCAAATATGAAGTAATTCAAAAGGTTTAGCAGTTCTAGTATCACTAAGAGAAAAAAAAAATCTTTGTTTTGCTTGATGACAAGCATCACAAATAAAATCTTTATCAATATGAATATTAGGATAATAGGTTTTTAGAACTTTTAACCTTTCTTCTAAAGGATGACCCATTCTTAGGTGCCAGATTTTGTTTGTCTTGTAGTAGAGCTTAGAACATTTTCGTCAGCTTTGTTGAAGACATATAAACCAACCACAATATCAATTGTACCAATCTTGTCTTTGGTTATGGAATTTTGTATTAAACACTCAGCAGAAGAGAAAATAAGCTCACATTTAAGTGATGTAGTCAATTGAGATATAGAAATCAAATTAAAAGAAAATTTGGCACATATAAGACATTTTCCAGAACAAATTTATTCTTGAAAAAATTGTACCAGAATAGGAGGCAATGACAGAATTTCCATTGGGAAGTTTAATATTAATGGGTTTAATAGGATTATATGATGTAAAATTAGATATATCAAAACAAACATGAATTGTTGCACCAGAATCTAAAATCCAAGCATGCTTATTTAAGATAACATTTTGAAATCTATTAAGATTACCTATTACAGCAGAATTCTGATCCTGAGGATCAGCAGAAACGAAACCAACCTGGTTCACTTGTGCTTGACTGTTTGAGACACTTACATTCTTCAAAAAATATGAAACGATTTGGAATTGACTTTGGGTAATACGAAAGTCACTACTTCCAACATTTTTATTCTGATCTTGGCCACCGGCAGTGTCTTCTTGAGCAACAATATTGGCATGAGAAAAATTACTATTTTGAAATCTATACCCGGGGATATCCATGCTTCTTATAGCAGACATCCACAATGTGCCCATTCTTGTTAAAGTAAGTACAAACCATTTTATTATTGTCGCTAGATCTTGACCCTTTTCCATCTTGGTTAGGATAGCCATTTTTCTTGAAACATACAGTTTCATTGTGACCCAGCTTACCACAAAAAGAACAGGTAACAAAATTGACATTGGTACGAATAACAAAATTATTGTTCTTGACATGAGCAACTAAAACACTACTGTTAAATTGGCGTTCTTGTTGAAAAACTAAAGAAAAAATCTTAGTTGGCAAGAACATGCTCCATGAGAAGGACATGGGCCTTTATGTTATTGTACTGATCATTGAGGTCACGCAAAAATTGCATAGCCTGATCCTCTCTTTTTCTTTGGGCAATAACAGAAGAACCATTACAGGTGCAAACATTATCAGGTATAAAATTATCTAACTCATCCCAGATGACCCTAAGTTTGGTGAAATAGTCAGAAACAGAAAGATCACCTTGATTAATGGAAGATGCCTCCATTTGAAGGTCAGAAATGCGAGACAGGTCACCTTGTGAGAAGCGAGCTTTAAGATCATTCCAGACATCCAGAGCCTTTTCCATCCATATGATTCTTTTACGTATGGGGACAGAAACCGAATGCACGAGCCAAGACGCCACCATGTTATTGCAGCGTATCCAAGATGCGAAGGTGGGATCTGATTCAGAGGGTTGAGGTATCACACCTTTGATAAATTCTAACTTTTTCTTTGCACTTAACGCAGTGATAACTGAGCGGCTCTAAGAGTGATAATTTGTTGAATCAAGAATAGGAGATATGAGAGGAGTCGTAGGGTTTTTTCACTTGGGTGCAAGTACAAGAAGTTTTTAGCGAGATTGTCACTTTGAGCGGGATTTTTATTCTGGTTAGGGTTTTCGTTTTGATTGGGTTTTTCCATAGCCATTGAAACCAAACCTTCAAAACTGCAAAAGAAAAAAATGTTAGTCAGAAGAAGAAGAAAAAGATCAAAGGATTTGCGGAATAACAAAATATCAAGAATGAAGGAGGGATCAGAGTGCGCGCAATGAAGAGCTCTGATACCATAATACAAGATATCAGTGGCAATACAAGCTTTGGTGATTCTGTAGGAAGCAATGAACAGATAAGAACAGAGAGAAGAAAGAAGAGGAAAGGTTGAAAAGAAAGCTGAAAACTCTTATTAAAAAAATAAAAAAGAAAGAGTAAAGTTACCTTATATACATAGAGTGCAGAAAAATAAAAAACTAATTGAGCTTATGAATAAAAACATATGACATATAGGTCAAAAAAAATAAAACAATATTTAATATTTTATCACACATCATGAATTGTAAAAAGCACTTAAATTCACTTATTTAAAATTATTATATTTAACCAGAACAATAATATTTACAGATTGATATGAATTTAATTATATTATTAAGTAACCTATTAATTATGATGTATTTTATATTTGTTTTGAAGGTGATGAGTCAACTACACTCATATTTTTACTTTGAGTATTACAAAATTACAATATTATATTATATTTAATAATATTGTATTTTATTTATTAAATCAAGTTAAACTACAATTGGATCACGGAATCTAGAACTAAAGTTTTGATTATTAGTTCAAAGATAGATTTCATTTTCAAAAGTATTATTGATTAAAACAAATAAATATTTAAAAATTCTTCTTTATTGTTATTATTCCTAATTTGGTACAAGAGAACATTTATAGAAATAGATTAATTTTAAAGTATATTTGAAATGAAATTTTAATTTAGGTTTTTATGAGGAAAATATCCTAAACTTTATAAATTAATCGAAAAAAAGTACGAATTTACTCACGGATACTTAAATTTAAGAACCAGTTTCAAGATCAATTAAGAAGCCTATTGATAGAGAAAGATATGTCTATTTAAAGAAATTAATTAAATACTCTTTTCCTTATTCTTTGTTCTCACGTCCTAATCATAATTATAAATTACAAGGCATAAGCCTGTAACATCAACTTTCGGTTTAATCGAAAGGAAAAATCTTTACTTTTTTGTTAGTGATTTGCCATTATATTCCCCCATGAAATCGAAGGTAATACATAGAAAATTGAGTTGAAAACTTAATAAAGGCCATTGATATGACAGCAATTGCGATTATCATTAATAATTTGAAGGCTCTTGGTCACGATAAGATAATAGTATAAGTTTATATAAATGAATAAAAAAAGTACGCAGGTTAATATATTTAATTTTCTATTTTAAATTATTGGGCTTTGTTTGTTTGACCCAACTTTCCTTTTTCTGTTTCAGCTAGGTCTTAATCTTTTTCTTATATATACACCATGTATTTTACTCTCTCTAATATACAAGTGAATAAAAATTTCTTTTATATTTATTTTTCTCTACAATTAGGGTTCATCAAAACCTCTCTTTCTTCATTACGATTACGTGCGATTACTTACGCTACATTAAAGCATCACATCATTCATCTTCATTTACTGTAATATGGTATCAGAGTTCTGCTGCGCTTCTCTCTGATTTTTATTTCCCTCTTTGTTGTTCTTGGTTATTTTTTTTTTTTTCTGTTCTCTTTCAAAATCTTGATTGGTTTTAAAAATCTTTTAGGCAATGTTTAATGAAAACCCTAGTCTTCATAGTAGTCACACTATTACATGCAATTTTTGTGGTAAATATGGTCATACTGAGACTGTTTGTTTTCACAAAGTGGGTTTTCCTTCTGGTAATATTAAAACCTCAAAGTTTTCTTTTACTAGAAAAGTCTGCACTTTTTGTAATCGTCTTGGCCACACTGTTGACACCTGTTATAAAAAGCATGGGTTCCCTCCTGGCTACAAATTCACCAATTGGACATCCCAAGCCAATAATATGATTACTACTGACACTTTTTCTGAGCTTTTTCCTAAAGAACAGATGTAATGGGGATTCAACTTACATCACAACAGTGCCAATTCCTTACCAACATTTTGCGTCAGCAAAACCTTGAGGATCCTACCTCTCACACTCAAATTAATCAAGTCGGCAACATCTCTACGGATGAAATCCCCAATACTGAACATTCTTCAACAGGTAAGTTTCTCTCTTCACTATCTTCTATAAAAGAATATTGGATTATTGATTCTGGTGCCACTGATCATGTTTGTCACAATTTGAACGTTTTTACTACTTATACTAAAATTAAACCTGTCTTAATTAGTCTTCCAAATGTCCAAACTGTTTATGCCACATATTCTGGTTTAGTACGTTTTTCTGATCAGTTTTATTTGTCTGATGTGTTATACGTGCCTCATTTTCAATTAAACTTAATATCTGTTTCTAAACTCACACACCAACTTAAATGCAATTTAACTTTCACTTCAACCCACTGCATTATACAAGACAATCTCACTCAAGAGAGGATTGGTACAGTTAAAGCCACCGCTGGCTTGTACCTTGTCACTACCTTGCCTGCTTCTAGTCAATCTAAACCGCATTGTTTTGCTCCTTTTATTAATTGTAATATCACAGACAAAACACTATGGCATTATAGACTAGGACACCCTTCACATGAAAGATTACATGTCTTAAGCAAACAATACTCTTTTATTACTGTTGATACTCATCATGTATGTGACACTTGTAGTCGTGCAAAACAGAGAAAACTTCCTTTCACTTTAAGTAATACTATTACCTCTGCTATTTTTGATCTTGTACACTTTGATATTTGGGGACCATGTTCCATAATTTCTATGCAAGGTTTTCGTTATTTCTTGACTATTGTTGATGATTACTCGCGTTATACTTGGGTTATTCTACTGCATAACAAATCTGAAGTGCGTCAGCACATCATTAACTTCACTGTTTTCGTTCAAAATCATTTCAAAACTAATATCAAAACGATTCGTACTGACAATGGTGTTGAGTTTGCTATGTCAAATTTTTATGCTTCAAAGGAAATTATACATCAAAAATCTTGTGTTGAAACACCACAACAAAATGGCATTGTAGAACGTAAACATCAACACATACTAAATGTAACCCGGGTTTTACTTTTTCAAGCAAATCTTCCTCCTATTTTTTGGGAATTTGCTGTAAATCATGTTGTTTTCTTAATAAATGCTATTCCTACTCCATTACTTGATAACATCACTCCTCATGAAAAGTTGTTTGGAAAACCATATGACATTTCCTTTCTAAAAGTGTTTGGTTGTCTCTGTTATGCTAGTACCATTACTGCACATAGGAAAAAATTAGATGATAGATCTATCAAAGGTATTTTTCTTGGCTTCCCGCAAAATACAAAAGGTTATATTATCTTAAATTTAAAGTTTCATAGCATAGAGATATCAAGACATGTAATCTTTCATGAAAACCACTTTCCATATAAATTGGACAGTGGTTTGCCTAAGGACCCTAACACTTTATCTCTCCCTATTTCTAATGCATATAATTCTGCTTTTGATTTTTTTTCTGATACTGCACCTCCTGTCAAGCCATGTGCCTCTACTCCTGCACCCAATACTATTCATCCACCAGCCTCATTATCCTATGATCTTCCAACAAATAGTGCCTATGCTCCTGCATCCAACATTCCACCTCCATCAGAATTATCACCGCCTGCATCTCCAGGAAGCATCTCACCCCAATTTCCAAGAAGATCAGCTCGTCCTCACCGACAACCTGCCTATCTTGCAGATTTCCACACTGCAACCAACACTGTAAGTAGTAGATATCCTATTCATAATTACTTGTCTTACAATTCCTTATCTTCCAATTTTAGAAATGTTATTTCCTCTATCAATTCTCATCCTGAACCTCGGACATATAACGAAGCCTCCAAACATGCTTCTTGGCAATCTGCCATGCAAGATGAGCTTCAAGCTCTTGCTGCTAACAATACTTGGCAACTTACCCCTCTCCCTCCAGGAAAGAAAACTATTGGTTGTAAATGGGTATATAAAATCAAATACCATTCTGATGGCACTGTTGAGCGCCACAAAGCTAGAGTTGTTGCCAAAGGGTTTACCCAACTTGAAGGACTTGATTTCTTAGACACTTTTGCACCTGTTGCTAAACTCACTACCCTCCGCCTTCTGCTTGCTATTGCCACTACCAAAAATTGGATTTTAAAACAACTTGATGTCAATAATGGTGATCTCCATGAAGAGATATACATGACCCCCCACCTGGCCTCTCTCTTCCTTCTCCCCAGCATGTTTGCAAGCTTCAACGGTCTTTGTATGGCCTTCGTCAAGCTGGTCGCCAATGGTACGCCAAACTTTCTACTTTTCTTTTATCAAATAATTACTCTATTTCTGTTGCTGATCACTCTCTTTTTCTTAAATATAATAATGATAAACTCACTGTTATTCTTGTTTATGTTGATGACTTGCTCTTAACTGGTGATGACAAGGAGGAAATCAATACAATTACTGCATCCCTTCACCATCACTTCAAGATATACTGGTCTTCATTTAAGTCAACGCAAGTATACTCTTGATCTCCTTCAAGAAACTGGCATGCTTGACTCTGCACCTGTGGCCACTCCTATGACTCACACCTCCCGTCTCTCTCCCGACCAAGGCTCACCTCTCGATGCTGATGCCACTTCTCAATACAGAAGACTCCTTGGACGTCTAATTTACTTAACCAACACGCGACCAGACATCGCCTTCGCTGTCCACAATTTAAGCCAATTCATATCTGCACCCACAACTCATCATCAGCAAGCTATCTCACGTCTTTTGCGTTACCTCAAGGGCACCCCTGGTGAAGGACTATATTTTTCTCACACTAGTTCACTTCACCTTTGTGGTTTTAGTGACTCTGACTGGGCAACATGTCCTACCACACGCAAATCTGTCACTGGATATTCCATCTACTTAGGAGACTCCCTAATATCATGGAAATCAAAGAAGCAGTCAACTATCTCCCTCCCGCAGCTCCTCTGAAGCCGAGTATAGAGCCCTTGCCACCACCACATGTGAGTTACAATGGTTGTCTTACCTCCTTCAGGATTTACATCTTCCTCTCTCCAAGCCTGCAACCTTGTACTGTGACAACAAATCTGCCCTTCAAATAGCTTCCAATCAAGTTTTTCATGAACGAACCAAGCATATCGAAATTGATTGCCACCTAGTTCGTGAAAAACTTAACTCTGGTCTCCTCAAACTACTACCCATTACTTCTGCAATGCAAGTTGCTGACATATTCACCAAACCCCTTGCTTCCGCACAATTCTCTACTCTCAAATCCAAGCTGGGTCTGACAAATATCTACTCCCCAGCTTGAGGGGTGTTAATATATTTAATTTTCTATTTTAAATTATTGGGCTTTGTTTGTTTGACCCAACTTTCCTTTTTCTGTTTCAGCTAGGTCTTAATCTTTTTCTTATATATACACCATGTATTTTACTCTCTCTAATATACAAGTGAATAAAAATTTCTTTTATATTTATTTTTCTCTACAATTAGGGTTCATCAAAACCTCTCTTTCTTCATTACGATTACGTGCGATTACTTACGCTACATTAAAGCATCACATCAGACAAGGAATATTCATCTTGAGTTGAAAACTTAATAAAGGCCATTGATATGACAGCAATTGCGATTATCATTAATAATTTGAAGGCTCTTGGTCACGATAAGATAATAGTATAAGTTTGAATACATATAAATGAATAAAAAAAGTGACGCAGACTGCGAAATCTTCACAAGTTACAATATGGAGAATTTGAAAGGGAATTTCAGAACTCAAGATCTGCACTAAATGAAAATTCCTTTTGAACATCACAAGATATTTGTTCCTAATTATTCGCTTTCACGACTACAGCTATACAAGTCATTGGAGGTCACAAATTGGTATGCATTATCATACGAAAAGCAAGAACAAATTCATAGAATTCAGAATATGAGACAGTACCATAGATCCTGCTTGCACGTGTGGTGTATGTGCCCTTCTTTTCCACCAAATTAAATACACAAAAACATACTTATGGGCATTAGAGCCATGCAGAATCACAGTGGTATGTATGAAGGGAATATTGTCATTCATGGAAGTTTTGAAGTTATCTAATCTCATTGGAATCTGTGGAAGGAATTATGATTGCAACTTCAGCTGGGATAAACTTTAAAATTATTATTCAACCTATATCTGCTGCAGATTCGTGGATACCAAATTCAAAATATGTATATGATTTCGTGATCTAATCACTATAACTACACCGTACCAACTTCTTATATTGCGTATACGAATAATCATTTTTAAAGTTATCTTCGTTTTCACAAGCTGTTCACGCTTGAAAACACAATCAACTGTTTGTTCAACTATTTGACTGACCAACAGAATAAAATCCTCTTGATAATCTTATCCCCATTGGGTGTGGATCTAGAGCTTTTACTCTGAGTTTCGTGTTGACCCATACAAACATAGATATATAGTTTTCAAGAACAGAATCCATGTCATTAATTTTTTTTTGATCAGCAACGAGAATCCATGTCATTAATGAAGTTTTTTAATGATTATAGGTTAACCAAAATCACGTACGAGGCACTAATGAGATGTTGGATTTGTTGAAGTGACATCAGATAAAGGAAAAGAGACAAGGGAGTTGAGTGATGCAGCTTCGTGTTCCTTTCTACATAACTGTTTGAATAAATTTTAACATCCATGGAGCCAATTAATGGCTTGCTCGTGATTATGAAAGCTAATTTAAGTAATTAGCGAAAAGATGAGACACAACCTGCCACTGGCACTACAGAAAGTAACCGTGCATGTGAGTGATGACCGAAAGTTGGTGAGTCCAATTCCCGTCAACTCGGCAGCCCATGCTTTTGTACCAATTAGGATTAACAAATATAGGAAACAACATTATTTATTATACATTTCTGTTTGTTTCTGTTGGTAGAAAGATATAGCCCACTGTTTCTCTGCATTCAGAAAGCCAGAGAAAGAAAGAGGGACAAACACTCATGCCATTTCTTCATGTATAAAGTTTATGAATCACAAATATACACTACGAACATGTTTCCAGAAAACTTTCACTAAAGAGACTTAGCTACCAACAGCGGTCCTCTATTAAATAAATCCAACAAATTCTTATTATTATAAACTTTAAATTTAAATGACTTTCATACATTATAAAATTGAGATTTACACCCACCCACGTGTATATTATATAAAATGTCAATATTTTAGTTGGTTACCACCCACATATATATAGTATATAAAATGTCAATATTTTAGTTGGTTACCACTCCAACATTTTCATTAGTTATATTCTTACATGCATTTATAAATAACAATGAATTTTCATTAGTTATATTCTTACATGCATTTATAAATAACAGAATGAATAAAGTTAATAAAATACTAATGTGTGAGCTAGAAATAACATTTGAAAAGAAATGTATACTATTATTTTTTTTTTGTTAAACTAAGTCACACGAAGAATCTCACAAGTTTCTAGAATAAATTTCACAAATTTTTTATTGACCACATAAAATTAGTCGATTTCAAGTTTCTATTGTGGATAACACCAACTCAACTCGAATTAGTGAATCATACTATAAGTATTTATACCTCATCACCACAAGTGTAAATATGATGGGATGCATCATGACACACTTTCAAAATCAGCCTTGTGGAAGTGGTCGGCTTGAGTAGCACAACCCTAATACTTTAAAATGATTTGAAATTATTTATTGATTTTGATATTTTAGTGATAAAAAATAATTAGTTGTTATAATAACTAAATTAGAGATCATTATAGAAATTAAAAAAAAAATTCTAAATTAGTTTTTATTATTGTTAAATGGTTTCTTAATTGGTATCTAATTAGCAACAAATGTTTTTGCTATCAAATTTAGAATCTAAATAATTGGTAGTTAAAACCTTGGTAGCTAATTAGATACTAATTTAAAAATTATTTAACAATAATAAAAACTAATTTAGGAAAAAAAATTAGTTTCTAAAATTATCTCTAATTTAGTCATTATAACAACTAACTTTTTTTTTTCTCTAAAATTGATTTTTATTTTAATAATTTTCTTTTTAGTGTAGAATTAATTTGAACATATTTATATTTTTTTCTTGATTAATTAGTGAGTGGTTGGTTGAAATAATATAATATACATTTAGCTTTAAAAAGTTTTAAACTATTTACATAACATATGTAATGTATACACAATGCTCTATTTATTTGTTTTTGTGTAGGGTTTTTGCAACTTTTAATTATGAAGTGTGTCAAAGGCAGCAGCAGCATTGAGATTTTGATAAGGGAATCAATTAACGTGGTTTCGCAAAGTACTACAATACAAGACCAGACATGCTTTGAGAGATTTCGGAAAATGTTTGCCGCATAATTTAATCCTAAGTGAAACTTTGAGGTGATATTAATTATTCTATTTTCAATTATATATATGATTTAATTTTTAATTATTTTAAATTCATGCTTTTATTGTAAAGAAGAAATGGAAAGAGGTAAAATAAAATAAAAGTCTTGCTAACTAATTAATGGACATGTACGGGAGTACATAAGACTTTTTTTTAATTGCGTTTTGATATTATTTTTTACCAAAACACCTTAATTATTTTAGTTCATAAATAATAATTTTTTTATAAATTGTGTCTTTTTCTCTCATATAAACATTGGAGAATCGAGAAAATTAATTTTAAAATTATAATTTCACCTATGATTTTCTTTCCATTCGATTACTATTTAAGGGTAGTTTAAAAAAATGTTAACAATTGTTCGAAGGACCGGTTAATGAACTAAAAAAAGTATTCCTTTTTTAGCTTGGAAAAATGTATTCACTTTTTTTTATGCGTTTCTATATGATTTTCAATAAAAAAAAACCATTTTAATTCTTTAAAATAGTGTCCCAAAACCTTTATAAAAATAATAAATTCATAGACAAAATTAACTAAATTAATCACTTTTTTAATATACGCAAATTAATTATAAGTGTCTTATATTTAGAGATAACAAAATTTCTTAATTTTAAATAGAAACTCTTAAAAAACAGGTAATAAGTTGATTAATGAATTATTGTGATGTAGTATTTCGATATAAATAAAAATAACTTATTTTAATAATTAAATACTAACATCATCATTAAAGAATAATAATATTTTTAAAATAATATCATTAAATAAAATAAATATAAAATTGCATATATCAAATTCATGTCCTCCCAATATTCATAGAGATGAGAGATCCAATTCGGTGAAAAAAATATTGTACTTACAACCAAAATGGTAATAACAAAAATTAATAAATCAGCATTATACACTGATTATTTACAGAAAAAAGTCTGTAGGTAATTTACTTATTGATTGTGAGTATGTAGGTAATATTCACTAATTCTAGTTCGTAGGTAATATCTACAAACTTTAATTTGTAGTTAATATTTATCAACTTCACTTCATAGTTAATATTCATCAACTTCAATATGTAGGTAATATCTACAAGCTCTAGTCCGTAAGTAATAACCATAAAACTCAGTTCACATGTTATACACACACATTACCCACCATCTTTATGGATAAATCCGTAGGTAATCCTCAAATATTAAATAAATTACTTTCAAACATTTTACATTTGTATAATGAAACATTCAACATATCCAACACATCCAAAATATGAAGTAATCCAATATATCCAAACCGAACAATCTATTACCAATTATATTGAACCTATAATATTTAATACCACAATCGAGCATCATTCAATATGCATAACATAAAATAAAATATGCATTTAATTTCAAATTCAAACATAACATAATTGAAGTCTCATCATATAAAGTAAGTTAATGATAAGATAATTCAAAAGTCAAATGAACTTGAAATATAATCCACAATCCAAACAAACTTGAAACATAATCCAAGATCCATAATTCAAAAGTTAACTCAACTTAAAATATAATCATCAATCAAAAAACTAGATGTCCAAATTGTCCATGCTCATTTTGTTGTTGGTTTGCCACACCTGAATACAAACCAAGGTTTGGCCACACCCAAACGAAGGCTAGCCCTGAATCCTTCAAAATTAGGAAACTCTTCTTATTTTGGCGATTAAAGAGGAGCAACTCTTTTCTTTTGAAGATAAACAAGTGATGAACGGGATAGAATTGCTACAATTACCAAATATGAGATAGATCTTTCAAAGAACGTGACTTTTTTCCAATAAGTCAAATCACTTAGTATCGAACCGTCTATTAAGCTTCCCTCCTGTTATAGTCATCGAAGCATTTAATGCTACTTTAATTCAACTTTAATATCATAACCTTTTTCAATTTTACAATAAATTTTGATTCTTAAATTGAAGAACAAAGTCTGAAAGGTTAAAATGGTTCAAACTAGGATTTTCACGTGCATTTGATTTGTTCTTCTGAATCATATGAAACATGTTTTCCACATCTAAAACATAAATATTGTTTATTTTAATTTTTAAAAAAAAATATATTTACCTATGTATTAATAATTTTACGCACTGGTCCATCTTTACACATGATGGTTGATAGGTAAATCTCCTTTATGTTTTTCTCCCCCACTTTTTCTTTCTTTTGTAAATCAAAACATGAATAAACGTAAAACTGAACACATACAGTAATGTTCAAATATAGATCTTTCATATCATGATTCTCACACAATCATATAATCAATAAGGAATAGGCACTTACCTTGATCCATGAGTGATCCTACTTGAGCAATTACTTTATCTCCTTTATCCCAATCTATCTCTTAGCAATTTCATTCTTGTCACACACTTTCGTGATGGTTAATAGTGAGACAACTATTATTTGCAGAGACAGAACCCTATAGCCTTTAGTTCCCAATCTCCATCCGATGTAGGTTTTCCATTAGGTATATCATCATATATATATTTCTCACATTAACCAATGGGCCTTTAATTCTATTATTATTATTAAATCATATTCGGGCCCAAAGCCCAAACTCTAAGTCATGTGAGTCACTTTATAGAAATTAATTTACATAATTTCTTACATTCTCCCACTTGACTCATATGAGTTATAATACTTTCATGATTTAATAATTACATAAATGCGCATTTAAAAGGCCTTACATAAATTGGTTCTATCATTAATCATAATCAAGGATACAGAAATAATAAGAGTCATGGCGGTTATATGTCATTTCAATCGACACATTTCCTTCCATGTACTATTATATCATCCTTTCTCCTTAATATGACTTTATAGTGAGAAATTCATAATAGGTTCAAACATAATGTCATTGTCATCAATAACAACATAATTTGTTTTCCACAACATAATACCATAATTTGCAGCATATACATAAAGTAGAAAACAACATAAATTTCAGAAACTTTATTTATCAATGAGCTCAAAGTGTCAAATAAACATTAATAACAACATTCATAATTCACTAGTAACATAATGCCCATATTTACAACGTGACCAGTAAATGTTTTGGGCGGTAACCCTTTTGTTAAAGGGTCAGCAATCATAAGATCAGTGCTAAAACATTCTATTGACACTTTATGTTTCTGAACTTCTTCTTTAACGGCAAAGTATTTCAATTCCATATGTTTAACACCTTTGGAATACTTGTCATTTTTTAGAAAAGAAGACAGCTGCGGAGTTATCACAATAAATTCTCAGCGGCTTGGCAATACTGTCAACAATTCCAAGTCCTGAAATAAAATTCAGCAACCAATTAGCCTGAACTGTGGCCTCAAAGCATGCCACAAATTCAGCTTCCATAGTGGACGCAACAATGACTGACTGCTTCACACTTTTCCGTGAAATCGCTCATCTGGCTAAAAGATACACATAACCAAAAGTAGACTTTCGTGTATCCACACAGCCAGCAAAATCTGAATCTGTATATCCAATCACCTCAAGATGATCAGATCTTTTATAAGTAAGCATGTGATCCTTCGTTCCTTGCAAGTATCTTAGAACTTTCTTTGCAGCTTTCCAATGATCCAATCCTGGATTACTCTGGTATCTTCCAAGCATACCAACTGCAAAACTAATATCTGGTCGTGTACAAGTTTGAGCATACATTAAACTCCCACCAATAGATGCATAAGGTATATTCTCCATCTGTTTCTGTTCCAAGTCATTCTTTGGACATTGCATGAGACTAAATTTGTCTCCTTTCTGAATTGAAATAGGAGATGTCGAACATTTATCCATTTTGAATCTCTCTAAAACTTTATTAATATATGCTTTCTGAGACAAACCTAACCGTCCTTGTGATCTGTCACGGAATATTTCAATTCCTATCACATAGTATGCCTCACCCATATCTTTCATCTCAAAGTTATTAGAGAGAAACTTCTTAGTCTCACTTAATAGACCAAGATCATTAGTTGCAAGCAAGATATCATCAACATACAGAATCAAGAATATAAACTTGCTCCCATTGACCTTCAGATATATACACCGATCAACGATGTTTTCCTTAAACCCAAAGGACACAATAGTATCATTGAACTTAAGATACCATTGCCTAGAAGCCTGTTTAAGCCCGTATATTGATTTCTTAAGTTTACACACCATGTGTTCCTTTCCTTCTTCAATGAACCCCACTGGTTGGTCCATATAAACATCCTCTTCTAAATCCCCATTCAGAAAGGCAGTTTTGACATCCATCTGATGCAACTCAAGATCATAACGAGCTACTAATGCCATGATAATTCTAAAGGAATCTTTCTTAGCAACAGGTGAAAATGTTTCCTTATAATCAATGTCATCCTTTTGAGTAAAACCTTTGGCAACAAGTCGGGCCTTGTAACGTTCGATATTGCCATGAGAGTCACGTTTAGTCTTAAAGACCCATTTACACCCGACTCTCTTGCATCCTTCTGGCAATTCTATAAGGTCCCATACATCATTCTATGCCATTGATTTAAGCTCATCTTTCATAGCATCTAACCACTTATCAGAATTATCATCATTGATGGCGTCTGAAAATGAAATTGGATCATTATCAATACCTAAGTCATTTTCTGACTGTTGTAGATAAACCACATAATCATTCGAAATACCAGACTTTCTTTCTCTTTGAGATCTTCTTAATGCTATTTCTTGTGGTTGTTCTACTACAGGTTCATTGTTAACTTCATGATCATTAATTTGTTGTTCTTCTTCATCGTTGAGTGACTCAACTACATTAGGAACAACAATACTTGAAGTAAAGGTACTAGTTAAAGGAACTTGTACTCTAACTTCCTTAATCTCCACATTTTGTGAAGTATCACTCCCACTGGTTTTCACCATTTTCAATGAACCGTGCATTTCCAGATTCAACAATTCTTGTGCTATGGGTAGGACAGTAAAACATATACCCTTTTTGACTTTGCTGGATAACCAATGAAATATCCACTGATTATTTTGACTTCTGTCTGACATCCCCAAACATGCAGGTATCTCAAACTGGGTTTCCTTCCTGTCTACAATTCAAAAAGGTGTTTGAACTGCCTTACTAGGAACCCTGTTCAACAGATACATGGCAGTTTTTAAAGCATACATTCACAATGAAACAGGTACAGTTGACTTACTTAACATGCTCCTAACCATATCCATTAAGGTTCGATTACGCCTTTCTGAAACACCATTTTGTTGTGGTGTACCTGGCATTGTGTATTGAGCACAAATACCACGTCTCTCAAGAAACTTAGCAAACGGACCAAGGTGTTGTCCACTTTCATCATACTTTCTATAATATTCACCACCTCCATCTGACCTGACAATTTTCACCTTTCTGTCTAATTGTCTTTCCACTTCATTTATATAAACTTCTAAGGCATTCACTGCTTGCGATTTTTCATGCAGTAAATATACATAACCATAACGTGAAAAATAATCAATAAAGGTGATAAAATACCTTTCTTTATTGAAAGAACTTGCATCAAAAGGTCCACATATATTAGTGTGTATAATTTCAAGAAGCTGAGTACTTCTTGTGGCTCCCTTCTTTGTGTGTTTTGTTTGTTTGCCTTTAATACAATCCAGACATACATTCAAATTAGTAAAATCCAAACTTGGAAGTATTTCATTCTTTACCAATCTCTCCATCCTTTCTTTAGAAATATGTCCCAAACGTTTGTGCCACAAGAAAGCAGAACATTCATTCACTAAACTATGTTTAGTGCCAACATTATGATGCGAGGTCATAAGAGTTTCAACATATAGATTATCAAGGTTCAATCTATATAATCCATCATAAAGAGTACCAGATCCAATCAAATAGGTACGCTGATATAAACTGAAACATCCATTCCCAAATTTAAAAGAGTATCCGGCAACATCAAATTTAGACAATGAAACTAAATTCCTAGATATACTAGGTACATAAAAAGCATTCATCAAGTCTAAATAAAATCCAATGTCGAGGATTAAACGATAAGTCCCGACTGCTTCCATTGGAACCTTCTCTCTATTTCCCATGAAGACAAACTTTTCATTTGGCTTTATGGTTCGGGTTGAAAGGAATCCTTGCATCATGTTAGAAACATGAGTTGTGCATCCAGAATCAATCCACCAAGAATTATGTGGAACTTCAGTTAAGTTTGATTCAAAACATACATAATAAGCATTAATGGTGGTTGATGTACTCATTAATGTCTCAACAAGAGACTTATCAGTAGTTTGGGAGCGCTCTTCCACAAATTTCATAAATTCTTTTGCACTATCCGTTTTGGGAAGAGCCGACTTAATATTACTTGTTATGCTCAATCGCATAAAGATACAGGAACAGATACTTGATCACACATGCTTAACATTAATACTTTGAGTCATAAACTAAACATACAATACAGATTCAGAAAACATTTTATGTATACTAATGTTCTCCTTTGGGAGATTCATTAATACACAAAACATAATGATGCTAATAGTATTAACTTTATTTGGTAAGATATATGCATTAACCAGAAACACTTGTTATCTTTGGATATACAAGCAAAACTAATAACACATACTCACTACCAACAATCATATCCATTAATTATAAGGACAACTAATCAACCTTTGGGTGATCCAAAATGCCCTATAATAATGAATTTCCATTTACCCATATATATAAATAATTTAGTATCCATTCTATAGGTAATTGGAATAAAATTTATCAGTAATCTGGAATTAAATAAAACTTAAAGATTTGATCACTTTGGTGATTAACAAATCTATCATACAAATAATTCCATAAATTATATCATTAATTGAAATAAAATTCATCAATAATTTGGAATTAAATAAAACTTAAAGATTTTATCACTTTGGTGATTACAAATCTATCATACAAATAATTCCATAAATAATATCATTATATGAAATAAACTTTCATCCATAATTTGGAATTAAATAAAACTTAAAGATTTGATCACTTTGGTGATTACAAATCTATCATACAAATAATTCCATAAATAATATCATTATATGAAATAAAATTTCATCCATAATTTGGAATTAAATAAAACTTAATGATTTGATCACTTTGGTGATTACAAATCCATCATACAAGTAATTCCAAAATTTCAATTTAAAATTAAATACATAAAGCGGAAATATAATTTTCCATTCCTCACTTTCAATCAATTAATTAAACTTTAATTTAATGCAAATTAAATTACATTATGACATAATAAAATTTCATTAAAACTTTAATTAAACTTTAATTTAATGCAAATAAAATTACATTAAAATATAATAAAATTTCATTAAAACTTTAATTAAACATTAATATAATTCAAATAAAATTACATTGTAACATAACAAAATTTCTTTAAAATTACATTACAAATATAATAAAATAAAATAAAATAAAAATTCATACATGATACTATTTTATTTTTCCGTAACACAAATGCAACCAAATTAGTTGATACTATTCACAATAATAGGTGCATCCAAAAGGGACTTAAGGTGCAGGTAAGAATATAACAAACACTTAAAATAAATTTTGATGAATAATGGGCCATTCCATACGGGTCAACTATTATTGTAAATTCAATAGGTGCAGGAACGAATTCACACGTGCAGTTTCATCCCTTACCCAGCACCAAACGGTAGTTGATGTAAACCTTAATACGTAAACCCTCATTTTAAAATTAGGGTTTTTCAATTGAGATTATTTTAAAATTAGGGTTCTTTGATTTTGATGATTTAGGACAATTAGGGATCTATTACATAGGAATGAAAATCTTAATTTATAAATCCTAATTTTTTTAAAATTAGGGTTCTTAAAATTGGGAATATTTTAAAATTAGGGTTCTTCAATTTTTTTGGAAACACATTAATGGAAAATTACAAAAATGAGCAACGAGGCTCTGATACCACATGTAAATGTAAATCAAAACATGAATAAACGTAAAACTGAACCCATACAATAATGTTTAAATATAGATCTTTCATATCATGATTCTCACACAATCATATAATCAATAAGGAATAGGCACTTACCTTGATCCATGAGTGATCCTACTTGAGCAATTACTTTATCTCCTTTATCCCAATCTATCTCTTAGCAATTCCGTTCTTGTCATTCGTGATGGTTAATAGTGAGACAACTATTATTTGCAGAGACAGAACCCTATAGCCTTTAGTTTCCAATCTCCATCATATGTAGGTTTTCCATTACGTATATCATCATATATATATTTCTCACATTAACCAATGGGCCTTTAATTCTATTATTATTATTAAATCATATTCGGGCCCAAAGTCCAAACTCTAAGTCATGTGAGTCACTTTATAGAAATTAATTTACATAATTTCTTACATCTTTTTGTTAGTAACAATGTTACCCACCTAATACATAATAGATAAAATAAATTTACATAAAAAAAGTAGTTGGTGGATTATGTTAGGTTGTTGCTTTTTCCATTGCCTGTTGTTTAATTGAGGGCTTAGCATAGGAAAAAAAATAGATTTTTAATTTATTTAAAAATTTAACATTTGAGCAATATTATTATTACAAGTGCCACGTTGAATTGAATGCGAAAATAATTAGCAGGAACTTTTTCAGTAGCAGAAACTATTTTTAAGTATTTAATATTCTCCTATTGAAGTTTTTTTATAAATGTATTATTAAAATTTGGCAAAGATATTAACTCATATTGGTTCAAGTATAGAATGAGATTTGGTACATTTAGATCGTCCCACGTTTAAATATTGTGAACCTAAAAACAGGCCACGGAGTGAATTTTATTTAAAATTACTTGACTTATATGACACCAAGCCTAAAAAAAAATGGCACCTGTAGTTTATCCTCGTTAATGGTTTTGAGGGGGCTCAATTTCAATAAAACTTAATTACGAAATAAATAACAACAAAGTTTGAAAACTAGGGTAGACAAAAAATGTCTATAAAATTGGATCTAATCGTTACTTAAGTAATCTAAATTTATAAGAAATACAAATAATTTTAATTCAAATTCAATTTAAATATATATTTTTATATCTAAATCTAATTATTTTTATATATCCAAATTCAAATAATTAGATTACAATCCAAATTTATATTTTTTTAAAAGAAAAATTTAGACATTTGTGATGGGGTTTGATACCGATTTTAAAATCGTATTATTTTTCAAAATTGATTGTAATTATAAAATAATTTAAAATCAAGCATAAATTTTTTTTAGTAGATATTAAATTTTTATTCAACCTAATAATAATTTATGTATAAGATAATTTGTAATTTCTGAAAACTTTTTTTTATAAATTTTTTAAAATTTTAGTTTTAACATATGCATAAACTAATTTTAATTTATGGAGAAATCATTTTTTTCTCCCATAAAACCTCAAGGAAAAGTTGATAACAAATGTGAACAAAATAAAAATTAAAATTGAAATAAAACTTTTTTATTCGCTGAAAAATTATATACAAGAGGTTTGTTGATAAAAATACAATATATTTACCATAAAGATAAAGTCATTCAATACATACTAGATCTAATACTAGGAAATTACTCCCTAATAAATTATCTTGTATGTTATTCATCGAACAATTGTTTGAGAATCAATCATCACAATTTTATTTTGGTCAAAAAAGAAAATTTCACAAACAAATGTATGAAATTAAAAAGAAAAATAAAATACTCCTAAGTTAAAAAAAATCAAATTTATGAAAATAAGTTATTTAAATAAATATAAATTTCACCTTATATTTCAAATATTATATCTTGTTTTTCAAAACAACTTATTTTCTTCTCAAACAACTGGAATAGTGAGAAATTTTTTCCAAGCATTATGAAAGTGAACGAAAATTATCATTTTATAAGTTAACTTTACATAGTTAAATTGTATTCAAATCTAAATTTTATTTTTATTTTTTTTTAATCGGAATTAAATTGATATATTTGTTAGTAAATTATGTAAATTATGTGTACCGTCCCGTCTCCGGGCGTTGACCAAAGTCAAAGTCAACATATGGTGGGACCCCTCAAGGGGACCCAAGGGAAGAAAGTCAACAGGCTGACCGCATAAGGCGTCGCCAAGATGAGACATTGCCAGATGTAGGCGACGCCAGGGTGAAACATCGCCAGAGTGTAGGCGTCGCCAAGATGGGGTGTCGCCAGGTTGGGCATCGCCAAGATGAGGCGTCGCCTAGTTAAGGCATCGACGGTGTCACCCCCCGATACCCATGGGTAGGAAAGACCATGGAGGGGGCGACACCGCGAGGAGCCTCGACAAGTCAGAATAGTAACAAAGAGAAGAGAAAGGTGACTTCAAAACCATAAGTCCTAGTACCAGTAGGGAGTAACCTAACTCGTGAAGTACCCGCGTCACCGCTGAGAGACCCTGGGACAGATACGACCCATGAGGGGGCCACGCCCAGGGGAGAACCACGTGCATGGTACGAGAGAAAGGTAGATACACTCCCAAGGTGAGTGACTAAAAATTGGGGCGCATGAGTTGGCACTTAGAAAGTCACCCCCTTGCGCCAAAATGCACTTCGAGAAAGGAGGGTTTGCACGATGGATTAACCCTAAGTTGGGTTACGGTGCTGTAGGGCCCTCCACGAAAAGTCGCGATCAAATCAGCAGAACACGTGGCAAGAAGCGCTGAAAACATCAAGGCTTTCCTAAAAGTTCGCTAGGTACGCGTTAATTCAGTTAAGATTCGAACGTTCCAAGGAATATTTTTATACGCTTTCAATGCGCTTTAACGCGCTTTAAATGCAGAAGGTGTATAAAAGGGGGCCTTGGGACATTTGAAGGGGATCCGAGTTTGGACCTAATTCTCGTAGTTTTACACAGAGCACAAACCCTAGTTGTTTTCGCTGCGCACCCACTGTGTGCACAAGAGATTAGGGCAACACAGCTTTAGTTATTCAGTATAGTTTTCGACCACCCTCAGAGCATTCAGTCACAGTGTTATACCCGGGGGTGCATCACCTTTGATGTTTCTCGCTAGCTGACTTGATCGTCGGAGTGCAAACGGCTGCGAGGGCGCCCCTTTGTTCACTTCTTTTCAGGTACTCACAGACGGAGCAGAACGAAGGTGCCCTAGCACGTGAGGACAAGCCACGCATAAAGACGACCCAGGTCAACCGGCGGGAACATTTGGCGCCCACCGTGGGGCCGATATAAAATATCAGTCCCACTACACAAGTTTTTCAGTTCCAGTTCTCAAAACCCAGATAAGTTAAGACGACCCAGGTCAACCGGCGGGAACAACATTATAATATGATTCCTATGAAATAGATTTTGGGTTTTAAATTTCAATATGAGTTAATAAAATAAAAGACTTATTGTTATATATATATATATATTAATTATGATAATTAATGAAAACTTGGTGGAATGGGATGTGTCTGCAGTAAGGCTAGAACACTCCTCTTAAATGGTGTGTCTGTGTCGAACACACTTATTGGACACTGACACTCGTAAGACACTCATGGGACACGTATTGGTAAAGTCTCCAATTCAAAAATATTTGTTATATTTCAGACAATTCTAGCAGAATTTTAAAAAGGAGAAATACATTAATTTTCTAAAAACTCAAACTTATTGTATAAATTTTTATTATGATTATAAAAATAAGAAACAAATTCTTTTGAATGAACCATGAAAAACATCTTTTTGCTTCAAAAAACATATGAAACATAATTGTGCACATAAATCTTTATTGTCAATTTATATAATTTATAATTATATAATATTATAGATATGTGTCCCATCTCTATGTTTGTGTCTATATCAGTGTTTGTGTTACATAGACAGTGAGAGCTATGATGGAGTCAAAGAAAGGGGCAACATAAGGTAACATGAAATTTATTGCCATATGTGGCGTCACTAGGAGTCACAAAGTCAAATCAAAATATTGCAGCAGTTTCTTCATTTTCTAAGGGTCTTCATTTGACGATTGTTGTATTGTAAGACTTACAGAAAAAGAATCTTGCTGCTCATGAAACGAGTTTTGTCTCTACAAAGGAAATTGTTCCCAGGTTAACTAACAAGAAAGAAAACGTGAGTAAGAAAGGAATTGTAAGTGTTCTAGACAGAAGTATAGACGACCCTCTACCTAAAACATCAAAAGTGGTTAAGGATAGGAACACCCTTTCATCGGTGAGTATTCAATGTATTAGATCCCCCTTTCCAGCAACATATTACATAGTATATATGGGTGCATTCCTAACCTCCATCTTACGATTATGATTTTGTCTTAACTGAGTATTTAAAGCTAATTACTCTGAATCCCATGCCTCGTGCCATGATGTCCGCCTACTATCATGATCGGAAACCGATCTTGATACACCCAGGATCGGGTCAAACCCATATCCCTACATGCCCCCCAGCCTCAAGCGTAAGCCAATGAGGCTTTATTGAGATGCGGGTCTGAGGGCGACCTATCCTTTGTCAAGATTGAACTAGGCAAATATCCTTACATACCCCAAGGCTCCAGCATAGGATACTGAGGCTCTAATTAATTGTCTTTCAAAGTCCAATATCATCCACTTTACCGAGGCTCTAATTAATTGTCTTTCAAAATCCAATATTGTCCACTTTATCGATACTAGCATTCTTCATTTAATGCTCTGCGCCATGATACTATCAGTCTTCATTTAATGCTCTGCACTACGTCTCATCACCTGTCTTTTCTCCTTCCTTGCGTCCACGTGCTACACCACATCTTATCACCCACATTTTCTTCTTCCATGCATCCACATGTGTCCCCCGTATTGAGCCACACTTTAATGAATTAATGTAACTCCCTTTCTCACGCCTTTTCAATTCTGCATCCCTTTATTACTTCCATCATGTCTCTTACCCTACACCTCATTGCCTGCGTGCTATCACTCTGCCACTCTTTAGACCCACTTCCACTCTCCATGTACGCAATTGATTTTCTTCTATTACTTGTGTTATCTTGCCATTCATCCTCCTGCGTGCTTTCTCGTTCATGCATAACTCATTTCCAATCATTCCACTGCTTGCATCAGCACTGCATTTTAGATTTATCATTGGTATAGGGTTTGCGGTTATCCTTCCCTTCTTGTACGGTGTTCATTCCCCATCCCTCTATCCTGTAGTTTCTTGCTCATGGATTACAATGCTCTTTATCCCTGGGCAAAACTTGATGTTTTGCGTGAGGTTTTTGTATTTACTTCCCTTAAACGCATTAGCAAACTTCGCCATGCTCAATCGCTGAGTCGTATTCACTCCAACAAAGATATTGTTGTTGTTCCTTGCAATCCTACAAAACCCATTTGTTGTTTAGGCGAGTCACCCTTCTGCTTTTTCTATGAAACGTTGTTTACCAAACTCGGTTTCCGCTTGCCTTTGACTCCCTTCGAAAAAAGAGGTTCTTAGTGCCATGAATGTGGCTTCTGCACAACTTCACCCAAATAGCTAGACTTTTGTGCGAGCCTTCTATATCATGTGTTGTCAGCTTAACTTTGTTCCGAGTGCAAATATGTTTTTCTACTTCTTTGAATATAAACCTTCCAAACAAACTTCCTGGGCTTCTGTTAGCGAAGCAAAAGGTTGGGCCATACTAACCTTGTTCCAGTCTTCCTATAAATCTTTTAAAGATAAGTTCATAAAAATCCAAAAGGCCGATCACGATCCAGATTTCTTTGAAGGGTTTCCCCTTTGCTGGTCATCCAATTCTCAGAGTCAGCAATCTCGTTCTCCTGACAACCTTGAGAGTAATGAATTTAATGACTACAAAAAACTTGAAGACTTAGGGATTGTCTTTGAAACTTCCATACTTTTAAAGCTTGAGTTCCAACCACATGACCTAAGGGTCTATATCAGTACACACTTCTACTGGTTCTCCTTATTCCTCGCATTGTTTATTAGTGTCTCATTAATACTTTCCTTTTCAGATAACACCATGCTTCTTATTAAAGCTGAAATGGCTCGCCGCATGAGGAAGGCTTCCTTGAAATCTAGCACCGAACCAACTGTCGCTGATTCCTAGCACACCACCAGCTTACCCGTACAAAAGAAGCGTAATGTTGAGAGTCGTCCTCAAGAAGGCACATTCGACCTAGACCATCATTCCTCTCACCAACAAGGATCATCAAGAGCCCGAGCTTCACAAAATGAGGCTAACCCCTCATTTGAGAGGAACGTCTCTTCCTGGCCCGAGCTGCTAAACGCCTTTGACCACATGGCCCACCGACTACTGAAACAAGACAAAGAAAAAATTGACGAGCTAACCAACAAAGTAGAGAGTGTTCGTACCATGAATTCTCAACTGGAAGAACGATTATAAGTTATAAATGTAATTTATAAATGGCTTAACATCTCCAATCTGGCACCAAAAGTGATGAACGCCTACCTCCATGATGAGCATATATTTATTCACACTCACTAGCCTTATTCATAGATTATTGGACTATAATAATAAATAAATCCATTGTTTTAATTAATATTCTTATAATTGGGTTTATTTGGGCCTTAACTATTATTATTGTTAATTTTGTGTTTTTAGAGTAAATTATTCGGAGGAAGCATCTACCTTTGTGAATGGGCCAAATATGCAAAAGTCCAAGTTGCTTCTTGAACCAAAACAGAAAACAAATTCTTAGGAGAAGAAAGAGAAAATAAAATCTACAATATCTCAAAAACAGAATTGGAAGCAAATCTTCTGCAAAATACAAGAATTCTGGAAAGATAGAAACTTGGAAACGGTTAACAAAATATAAACTACAATATTCTCTCAAGATCCTTGGAGCAGAAAAGCCTATAAAAGGACACAAGCATCAAGGAGAAAAATGCGAGCTTCATAGGGTTTTCTTAGTTTATTTTCTTCTTAGTAATTCTTTTGTTTTGCCTCCGCATGGAAGGTTAAACCTTTTTGGTTGATTCTTTTGTAATTCCCCATTGAGTTCTGAGGTTTTGTTCCAATAAAAGTTTCGATTTTTAATTCTCTATAGCAGTTGTTTTTATTGTCTAATCTCCTGGAAAACTGGTTTTTGTGAGAGGTTGTACTTGAACGCATGATTGAGAGTCTTCCTTATCTTAAACTTTGGTTTCTTAGTTAGTTCGCATTGTTCTAATTAATTTCTTGGGCGCATGATTCAAGGGAGAGGAGGTAAGCATTCCCATGGAGTATACGCATGGAACAAAGTGGGTATTGATTAAACTAGTAGACGCATGCTTTACTGGTGAGTTTCAGTTGAATTAGATCGGCGCATGTTCAATCTGGTTTAGCTCTGTTGGAGGATTGAGAAAAGATTAATCTTTAGAGAACCTGTGAAGAATTCAATGGTGGAAGAACTTGGGATCAACCGCTTTTTATTTGCTATTTTAATTTCTTTTATTTTTTTTTGCTCAACTATCTCAAACCCCCTTTTCATCTTTATTGTTATTGCTAACTTTTATTGCTTGCAGATAGATTTTAAACCCTGATCAACTGATTTTACTATTGGATTCGTTGGGAGACGACTTGGGGACATTTGTCCACAATTATACTATCATCTCTCTAGTGTTACACAAGTCTACGCTAGAATCATATTAATTTGACAGCAAAACGACAGCTATCAAATTTGGCGTCGTTGCCGGGGAATCCAATTTGATTTTGGTTATCAGGTTTTTCTTTCTTATATGCATAATTTTTTTCCTAATTTTTTTTTTCTGCATATTTAACGTGTGTTTTCTTTCTATTAGTTTTTATTTATTTAATATAGCAATAAAAAAAAAACGAAAATAAAAAATAAAAAAACCTAATATTTAGGATATCTGTTATTTTATTTTATTTTGATTTGTTTTTATTTTCTTTCTTTATATTTTTATCTTTATTTTGTTTTGATTTGTTTTATTTTCTTTCTTTATATCTTTTATCTTTATTTTGTTTTGATTTTATTTTATCTCATATATCTTTTATCTTTATTTTATATATTTTCTGTTTTTAGTTATTTCTTTTGTTTTGTTTTGTCATCTTTATTTATTTCTATTTTTGTTTTTGTTTACTGTTTTTATATTCTATATTTTATTTATTTTTACATAATATTTTTTTTTCTTTTTTCTTTTTTCTCTCTAACTATTTTTTTTAAAGCATTAAGTGTAGCATTTGCATTAGTTTTTATTTTTATAGGATTTTGCATTTAGGGTAGACACTTCAGTTGCTACTCTTTAAGTTTTTAAATTGAAAGCAATTTAGGGAAGACTCTGGCTAGGAAAGACTTGGTTTTTATGTTTGTCCGCTTGTGACTCACCTCTCTTTCCTGGGAGTTTACTTGGTTTGCTTTTCAATTTAAACAAAAAAAAGAGTTTGCTCTAAGGCGTCTAATAGGTGTTGGTGTCCATTACATATCTCCCCTGTTTTCAATTCTAAAATGGAACGGAAATTAGTTGAACAAATTTACAATTATGATAATCATTGTGAGCCATATTTGCAGCAATCTTCACAGTTTTATAAGCAGCTTTTACAACAATGTGAACCCTACTTTCAACAGCCTCAAAATTATAATTCATATTATCAACAATGTGAGCAGCCTTTGCAACAATGTGAACCCTACTTTCAACCGCCTCAACATTATAATTCATATTATCAGCAATATGAACAGCCTCTGCAGCAATGTGAACCTCACTTTCAACAGCCTCAACGTTATAATCCATATTGTCAACCGCCTTATGAGCAACCTCAACAACAATCATATTATCAGCAAAACTATTTTGATGAAAGTCAAACATCTTTTCAACCATTTGTGCAAACTGATAATACTCCTCGTAATCTTGAAGAACCAACTTTAGAGGAGTTGATGAGGAAAATGACGGAGAGTAACACAAAATTTCAAGAATGGACGGCTGAAAAATTTGCAATTCAAAAGGAAGAACCAAGGCAAATAAAGGAGGTCAACATGAAATATGATCAAGAATGGGCGACTAAAAAAATTGCAATTCAAAAGGAAGAACCAACTTTAGAAGAGTTGGTGAGGCGGATGGAAGAGATGAACATGAAATATGATCAAGAATGGGAGGCTAAAAAAATTCTAATGCAAAAGGAGGCTGATGTTGTAGCAAGAAGAGAGAAAACTGATCAAATGATTGGAGAGATTGTAGATTATGTTCAAGAGATGAAATCACCTCATGATCCAGATATAACTCTTGATCCAAACACTGATGGAATGTCTAACCTTGAAGCACCTACCTCTGCCATAGACACTCTCGAAAAGAAGTGGGGCATATCAACTGTTTTTAAAGTTAATCCGAATGATTTGTATGAAGCTGAGCTAGCTGAACCTAAGATTGCTACACCATTGAATGCTACTGTCCAACCTCTACTGATGGAGGAGAAATCATTGCTAAATCATGAGGAATTAAAAGTTGTGACATGTGAAGATCATTTAGTGCATCACATAAATACTGAGGATGAAAATGTGTTTGAGTTTTTAGGAGATTTTAACTTCTCCAATCCAATTAAATGTACAGATGTTGAGATAGAATGCACTAACTCTTGTGATGCAGGTCTTGATAAAGAAGTTGTTGATGCTGCTATACTTGCCGAATCTACTAAAAAAGATTGCGCACTAGCAGATGGCTCTGACATAGTTTTGGAGGTAATACAAGAAGAGGAAGAGCAGACATTACCCATCTTTCAAGTAAACACTGCTAGTGGAGAAGAAGATGATATTATTCTTCCATCCTTAAAGCTTCAAAAAGTACAACCTCCACTATTTAAGGTGAAGCCCATATCACTCATTCCATCATCTCCACTGGCTACACCTTCTACCATAATTGGAACGTTTGAAAGCAGCCTTTACCAGCCACCACCACCTTCTAACTTACATTTCATTCCATCTCCCACCCCAACTAGACCGTCTACCCTAGCTAGACTGTCTAGCCTTAGACCACCACCCTTAGACGATCCCCAAACAGCTAACCATATCAGATCGTCTATGATGAATAAATTTTTGTCTTCCATCTATACTCTAGAAAGTACCATCATCCATTCATGGAAGAAACTGTACCATTTCACACGCCCTCCAGACCTACCCCAGTTCCATCCACTATTTCAAGGCTTCTTCATCATAATATTTTTGTTACATAGTTTACCAAGGTACTTCATGCTTTGGTTAGATGCTCCAGCTAATAGTGTTTCTACACCACTGTGGATGAAGAGTCTTGGCTTATACTGTAGAGGGGATGGTTGAAACAGCTGCAACTGTCACTTCCCTCAAGCTGAATGAGGGAGTACTTCTTCTCTCACTTTTATTATACACATTTATTTGTTGATTTTACATTAAGGACAATGTATGATTTAAGTGTGGGGGGGGAATGATAGTTTAGGATTTATCTTTTGTTGATTTGTTTTTGTGTTTTTTGTTTTTCTTTTATTTATTTGAATTTATTTTTGTTTTTTTTTAAATAAATAAGTTCTTTAGGATTGACTAATGGCTGACATGTTGTATAATTCTTGAAAATCTTGGTTTCTTGATATTTTTTGTTTAGATTTTCTTAAAAATTGATAAATGAGTTGGTTATGAGAAATTTTGGGTTGAATCTTTTGATAGAATGTCCCTAGTGAGTTTTGAGCCTTAATTGATATATCATTTAATACTCTTTTTAGTGTGTTTTCACTCATGTTTGCTTATACTCTAGAACTTAGCTTGATTCTTTGTTTTACAATTGTGATTTACGTGCATGAATTGATATGATAGAGGCATTCTTTGTTTAAATTAATCCACTAGCCATATTAGCCTACCTTTATGATAATCCATTTGTTAGCCCTTTGAGCCTATAGCCTTTTTCTTATTTTTAACCCTCATTACAAGCCTCAAAACAGAAAAACCATGTTGTCCCTACCTTAGAAGATAAAGGAGCTTTGAAATTATTTGGGAATAGGTTTTTGAATAAGTGTGGGGGTGTATCTCATTTTCATAGTTTACCTCTTCAGTTTTAAAGAAAAAAAAAGAAAAAAAAATGGATAGAAAAAAAAGGAATACAACAAGAGAAAGAAAAGCAAAGCAAAATAAATAAAATAAGAGTGGATCCTCTAATACATTGGATTGACTGTGTACTATATGAAAAAAAAATTATATCTTGAAATAAAAAGAGGAGTTGAATTGTCATAAATACTTACACTTGTTTTTAGACCTACCCACCATTGCTCCTTTGTGTTTCTATGGTTTTAAGCCTTTTTTCCCCTTTTACCTACCTTTACCTTAGCCTCATTACATCCCTTATGAAGTCCTCTTGATCTTTGATTGCATGTTTTTTTCGGTTGTTGTGAATATTAGAGTTTTGCTAAGCATATGGTAGTGTTTGTCTGCATGGGTGGTGAGTGTAAATACAAACCCTAAACACTTGAGAATAGGAGAGTGTCCAGTGAGGTTTTGTCAATTTTGATTCAACCTTTGATTTCAATTACCTACTTGTATATTAAAATATAGGAATTTCCATTCACATTTTTCTTGATTCCTTGATTTCTTGAAATTATATCATGTCTTTCATTATGAATTCTTAGAATTTTCTATTTGTTATTTTGCATTGTTTTTCTTTTCCTTTTAAACCTTAGAATGTTTTGCCCGGGAGTGCAAAAGGATAAGTGTGGGGGTATTTGATGAGCATATATTTATTCACACTCACTAGCCTTATTCATAGATTATTGGACTATAATAATAAATAAATCCACTGTTTTAATTAATATTCTTATAATTGGGTTTATTTGGGCCTTAACTATTATTATTGTTAATTTTGTGTTTTTAGAGTAAATTATTCGGAGGAAGCATCTACCTTTGTGAATGGGCCAAATATGCAAAAGTCCAAGTTGCTTCTTGAACCAAAACAGAAAACAAATTCTTAGGAGAAGAAAGAGAAAATAAAATCTACAATATCTCAAAAACAGAATTGGAAGCAAATCTTCTGCAAAATACAAGAATTCTGGAAAGATAGAAACTTGGAAACGGTTAACAAAATATAAACTACAATATTCTCTCAAGATCCTTGGAGCAGAAAAGCCTATAAAAGGACACAAGCATCAAGGAGAAAAATGCGAGCTTCATAGGGTTTTCTTAGTTTATTTTCTTCTTAGTAATTCTTTTGTTTTGCCTCCGGAAGGTTAAACCTTTTTGGTTGATTCTTTTGTAATTCCCCATTGAGTTCTGAGGTTTTGTTCCAATAAAAGTTTCGATTTTTAATTCTCTATAGCAGTTGTTTTTATTGTCTAATCTCCTGGAAAACTGGTTTTTGTGAGAGGTTGTACTTGAACGCATGATTGAGAGTCTTCCTTATCTTAAACTTTGGTTTCTTAGTTAGTTCGCATTGTTCTAATTAATTTCTTGGGCGCATGATTCAAGGGAGAGGAGGTAAGCATTCCCATGGAGTATACGCATGGAACAAAGTGGGTATTGATTAAACTAGTAGACGCATGCTTTACTGGTGAGTTTCAGTTGAATTAGATCGGCGCATGTTCAATCTGGTTTAGCTCTGTTGGAGGATTGAGAAAAGATTAATCTTTAGAGAACCTGTGAAGAATTCAATGGTGGAAGAACTTGGGATCAACCGCTTTTTATTTGCTATTTTAATTTCTTTTATTTTTTTTTTGCTCAACTATCTCAAACCCCCTTTTCATCTTTATTGTTATTGCTAACTTTTATTGCTTGCAGATAGATTTTAAACCCTGATCAACTGATTTTACTATTGGATTCGTTGGGAGACGACTTGGGGACATTTGTCCACAATTATACTATCATCTCTCTAGTGTTACACAAGTCTACGCTAGAATCATATTAATTTGACAGCAAAACGACAGCTATCACTCCACCTTTAAACCGAGCATCTCCGGCTCGGCACCATGGGCGGTGAACACCAACCCATGGTTTTTTATTGGACCAAGCGTCTCTGGCTTGGCACCATGGGCGGCGAACACCTTCCCATAGTTTTTCTTGGATCGAGCATCTTCGGCTCGGCACCATGGGCGGTGAACACCAACCCATGGTTTTTTATTGGACCAAGCGTCTTCCGCTTGGCACCATAGGCAATGAACACCTTCCCATGGTTTTTATTGAACCGAACAACTCCAGTTCGGCACCATGGGCGGTGAATACCTTCCTATGGTTTTATTGGACCGAACAACTCTGGCTCGGCACCATGGGCGGTGAACACCTTCCCATGGTTTTTATTGGATATACCTAACCTTGAAAATAGTTTAATAAATCATTGCAAACACCAATCCTTTTGGACTGGTAATTTATTATTAAAAAATTGTTGTAACATGTCTCAAACGGTAAAGTAAATGAAAAACCCAACATGCGAATTAGCTATAATAAAACCTCAAATTAACTACATTCCATGTCTGAGTGATTTCCCCGCCATCTAAGGTCTCCAACTTGTACACTCCTCTCCCTAATACTTCTCGAATCCTATATGGTCTGATCCATCGCGGTGCTGATTTGCTATCCATGTTTGTTTCTCCTGCCTTTCTTAAGACGAGGTCTCTCTCTTTGAACTCCCTTGCATGCACTTTGCTTAGGTATTTTGCTTCCATTCTCCGTTTTTACACTGATTCTTGTATCCTCGCTTTTTCTCTTAACTCATTAATAGTATCTAACTGGTACAACCGACCTTCTTCCGATGTTGCTTCCAAAAAATCTTCAACCCTTTTTGACATCATTTCCACCTCAATCGGCTATACTGAATCCCCACCATATACCAAAAGGTGTTTCCTTCGTCATTGACTGCATCGTAGTGTGATATGACCAAACTACTTTGGGTAAAATATCCACCCACTTGGCTTTGGCTGCTCCCAACTTCTTCTTCAACCCTTGTAAATTTACCTTATTTGTTGCTTCCGCCTGTCCATTAGTCTGGGAATGTTCAATAGATGAAAATATATGTCGGATTCCCAGTTCTTCACACACGAGCTTCATCTTTCGACTAGCAAATTGTGTACCATTATCTGATATCAGTTCTTTAGGTACACCAAACCTGCATATTATTGACCTCCATACAAACTTGGTAATTTTCTCTGTTGTAATGGTGGTTAAAGCCTCCACTTCTATCCAATTCGTAAAATATTCAACAGCTACTACTATGAACGGCCAACGGGTGATCAAAGAGTACAATCGCTCTGCTGGAATCTTAATTTCATTCAAATGTATTTAGCACCTATCACATTTCTTATACTCTGCATAATCCCCTTTTAACGTGGGCCAGAAAAAACTTGCCCTTAGTACCTTCATAGCTAAGGATCTCCCCCCGATGTGACTCCCACAAATTCCTTCGTGAATCTCTTGCATTATCCTTTCCTTTTCAAATTCGTCTACACACCTCAACAACAGTGTCGAAAATCCTCTTATGTATAACTTTCCCTCGACCATTTGGAATCGGGCTATATTTTTTTTTTTTCAAAATAGCTTGTGCTTCCAACCCAATAGGCTCATCTCCATCTCTTAACCATTTTAAATACATGTGCATCCAACTATGCCAGCTACGAAGTTCCATAATCTCCCCAATGGTTACACTTCGTGCTACTAAGCTCTCCTGAATGACCGATCTATGATTACTCCATCTTTTTGTACTTTCTAATTTAGACAATAAATTTGCTCAAGCATTCTAGTCTCGCGGTACGTGCACTAAACCGAACTCCTCAAAATTGGTTGCCATATTGTGTACCTTCTCCAGGTACTTGGCCAAATGCGGGTCTCGTGCTTGGAAGTTTCTTGCCACTTGTTTGGTCACTAATTGGGAATCAGTTCTTACCACCAACCTATTGACCCCATATCAATCGCCAATCTCATTCCAGCCAACAAAGCTTCATATTCTGCTTGATTATTGCTTGCTTGAAATGCGGATTTTAACGAATGCTCCACTAGGACACCATCCGACCCTTCCAAGATTATCCCTGCTCCACTACCCTGCACATTTGGCGCGCCATCCACAGATAAGATCCATCCTCCCGATCCTTCCTTCACATCCTCATCATCTGAGGGTGCCAATTCTGCAACAAAATCTACAAGTACCTGAGGTCTTACCAGGCCCATGCCTTCAAACAACAACCCATACTCCGACAATTCAATCGCCCATTTCATCATCCTTCCTGCCAAATGCATCTTCTGTAAGACCTGCTTAATTGGCAAGTCTGTCCTCACCACTACCTGAAAATTCTGAAAATAATACCTCAACCATCTTACTGTCATTACAACTGCCAAGGCTACTTTTTCTATCTTCTGGTACCTCACTTCCGCTCCTTGTAATGTCCAACTAACAAAATAGATTGGCCTATGTTCCTTCTCTTTCTCCCGTGTTAACACCGTGCTTATCGCCTTCTTTGTGACCCTACCAAGGGTTTAATTAAGACTGGCGGTGATTCTAATACTTCTTTTAACTTCTAAAATGCTTCCTCACATTCCTGTGTCCATGTAAATCGATTACTCCCCTTCAGACATTGAAAAAAGAGACTGATTTTTCACCCGCTTTCGGAATAAATCTCGACAAAGATGTCATCCTTCCAGCTAACTGTTGCACTTCTTTAACTGACGTTGGACTCCGCATGTTAAGGATAGTCACACACTTTTCTGGATTCATCTTAATTCCCCTTTGTGTCAACATAAAGCTCATAAACTTTCCTGCTTTTACTCCGAATACACACTTTTCTGGATTCAACTTCAACTTATATTTGTCCAACGCCTAAAAAAGTTCTCTCGGATCTCACACATGACTATCAGTTTTTGCAGACTTCACCACAAGTAACTTAGCGCGTTTCTTTCACCAGGTGTCTCGTGCAACCTCAGCGTGAATACCAAGTGTGGCTTGGCTAAGCGCACGCACTAGGTATCACCTACTGTGTGACCGATCACCTCTGCTTTGCACCATGCACGTCATGGGCTAGGAGAGCACCAATCACCGACTGGCTACTAGCTCTCTTAGACCACCCTCATGCACAACACTGCAAAGCACATAACTTCTCCTTTCTCTGATACTCTGCCACACAAGGCTCGTAACGCAGCGCTCTCGCTGGGAATCACCCCTCAGTCCCAGCTTAACCGCGCGTAACACGAAGACCCAATGACCATCGCTCACCCCAGACAACCGATCGGTGCATCATAGCGCCACGCCTTCTACCTCATGGCGCTTATCTAGGCGCTGATCGCGCATCCTCTAGGGCGACCGACCACCCACTGATCACCGATCACCCCCTGGGTGACTTTCTCAAAGACACATCTGCTTCCCTGGCCCACATGTCCCACTAGGAACGGTCCACGTGGCTATCTGTTGCTGACGTCATCGACTACCGATGACCGACCGGATCAATTTCCTTTCATCTCCAGGAACTTTCTGAGAGATTGATCCTTGAGCAGCCTTCTCACATTATCAAGCTTTTGACTTTTCAGCCAATCAAAGCATACAACCTTGGGGTTGTTTATCTTCTTGATACTTGTTTCATACCTATACTTCTCAATAAGATCATTGTCTCCAAAAAACCAGCCTTCTAGCCTTCCTCCAGACCTTACAGACCTGGTTTTGACTCTCTTTGAGGTGGGAGGAGTTGATTCCATGATGGCAGAGAATAAAACAGAGAAGAGCTCTCTTCACAGTTTTTTGCAAGAGATGTTGCAAGAGATGTTGCAATTGGTTGTTCTTGTGGAAGAGATCAGCTGCACCAGATTTTATAGCAGAAAAAAAAATCAATTAGCATTCAATTTTATTTAGTGGGTACCTGATTTTCAGAGAGAGAGAGGACTTGACTCTGCTCTGCACAGAAAATGTCAGAAAAAGCTGAGAATCACATGGTCTTCACATGTGATCTTTGACTAGTCATTAAGGCTCTTGAATTTCCAAGATTTTGGAATATTTTCCTTTATGACTGTTGTAACTTCTCTCTGAACATGATCAACTTTCAACACAGATTCTTTGACCAAGATTCTCTCTTTGAATTGATCTGCAACAGATTAGAAATTCAAAATAGCAATTAAAAAGATTTCTTCACAGTGCTGTCAGACTCAAAACAATCGGTTGTTTTTCTGCAGCAGTTAACTATTTTTGAATTTTAACCATGAGCAGAAAGAGTTCAAAGCAGATGATACTGAGCGTATTAAAAAGATTTTTAACCAAGAGAGAGGACTTTTACAACACAAATTAAGAACAAATAAAGGAAAGTCTTATCCTTATGTTAAATCTTCCATGAGCCATGTGCTTTATGATCAAGAAGCCTCTTTTCACTGTTGAGGTCTTTTGCATAGCATTGATTCAGCTTCAATGACTGTCTTTTTCTTCAAGAACTTGATCAGATGACTCAGTCCCTCCTTTTTCTTTAGTTTTCCTGCATAAAAAGATTTCAAGCAACAAGATTTGGTCCCCTTACAAATTTGGGTCCTTTTGGCTTTTCTTTGCAGTTAGAAACTTCACATCCTTTAGGAATCCACTTCATAAAACCTCTTGGAACTAAATATTTCCTTATTTTGCAGAACCTAACAGAGTGGCATTTCTTCATGTAGTAAAAGCATGTAACAACCGGTTGTTTCGTCTTAACAATCGGTTGTTTTTTTGGCTTTCTTGAAAAACTTTTTGAAAACTTATCTTGTTTGTTTTGTGGATTAAAGCCTACACCAGCCCTTCCAAAAACACAGTTTTGAGATGCCAAGACATTCTCAAAGTTAGATTTTCCTTTCGAAAGCTTATCCACAATACTTACAAGATAGTGCACTTTCTTTTCAAGGTTTTCACAATTTTCACAAATAAGAGTATCACACTTGCAAGAAGAGTTTTTGAAATGTATTTCTAATTTTTTAAAATCACTTTTTGCTTTTTCCAGATCTTCTTCAAGTGATTTAACTCTCTTTTCAAGCCAACTGTTAAGATCTTTCAATCGGTTGTTTGAAAGAACCAATATATTAGCTTCATCATGTGTTTCTTGAAAAGCTTCAAGTAATTCACTGTAATTTTGTTCATTTAAGGAAGCACATGAACTTACCTCACTTGAGCTGCAAGATTCATCATCATTTTCAGCAACCAAGAAGATGTTTGCTTTCTCGTCTTCACTTGATGAAGAACTTGATGATTATATCTCATTTTCATCCCAAGCTATGTAGGCCTTTTTTATCTTGCCTTTCTTTTCCTTATAACTGGGCTTTTTCTCCTTGCTTTTGTTTGGACAATCTGCCTTTATATGACCTTGCTCACCACAACCAAAACAAGTATAGTTATTGGAATTAAAATCATTGGATTTCTTGTTTCCATACCTATCTTTATTGTTGTCTATGTTGCGGTTTCTCTTTAGAAATTTGCTGAACTTTCTTGACAGCAAGCTAAGGTTTTCCTCATCACTTTCATCACTGGAATCTTGTTTCACTTTGTGCTTGGATGCTTTTAAGGCTATGCTCCTTGTGTGCTTATCTTCACTCTCTTGAACATTGAGTCTATTCATCTCTAACTCATGCTCCCTAAGCTTTCCAAACAAAGAAGCAACACTTAATGATGTTAGATCTTTAGATTCGGAAATAGCAGTTACCTTTGGTTGCCATGCTCTATCAAGACATTTCAAGATCTTGATGTTCAACTCTTCTTTATCAAAGGTCTTATCAAGGCTCATAAGGTGATTGATGATGTGCGTGAATCTTTTCTGCACCTCAGCAATTGTTTCTCCTTTAAGCATTCTAAACATCTCATACTCTTGGATTAGAGCATGCTTTCTAGCTCTCTTTACCTCATTTGTTCCTTCATGAGTGACTTCTAAGGTGCCCCACATTTCTTTTGATGATTTGCATTGCGAGACCCTGAAAAACTCATCAGAATTTAAAGCAGAGGTTATAATATTTTTGGCAATGCAATCGAATTTGGCCTTTTTGCTTTCTGCATCAGTCCATTGAGACCATGGCTTCTCAATAACAGATCCATCTTTTTCAAACTTTGGGACAAAAGGACCATTTTCAATTGCATCCCAAATTCCTTTGTCAAGTGATTCCATAAATATTTTCATTCTTACTTTCCAAAATTGGTAGTTCAAACCACAAAATAGAGGTGGTCTGTTAATTGAAGCACCTTCCCCAAAAGGTAGTCAATCAGCCATTAAAAAAGGTTTTTAGGATCAACTTGAATAACTTTCAAGAACAAAGCTCTGATACCAATTGTTAGAATGGATGGCTTTAAACTAGAGGGGGGGTGAATTGTTTAAAGAAGATTTTCGCTAACTTTTAAAACAAGAATGAATTTATCTCAGGAAACAATTGATAAGAAATTCAGTTTACCAAAAACAGCAAACAAAACAGCAAAACCAGAAAAACAATCGATTGTTTATACCAGCAAACAACAAACAAAACTGAAATTAAAGAGTTAAGGATAGAGAGATTGCACACAGATGTTTATACTGGTTCACTCCAAACCCAGAGCTACATCCAGTCTTCTTAGAAACCCTGAGGAAATCCACTAAGCAATCATAACTTGATCACTTACACAACAACCAAGAGAATGACCTTGAACACCTCAAGACACACACTCTTCTTGGCCAACACACCAACACCAAGATTGCTGATCTTGATCCCCTCAAGAACACACAGCCAATCTCAGCAAACACAAAAACGAAACTTGTTTCACAAAGTACAAGGATTAAACTTGTTACAGAAGATAATCTGAAATCAATACAAGCAGAATCCTATTCCACAACTTTGATCAATCACAAACTTTCAGCAATCTCAGCTCTTTGAAAAACTCAAAAACTCTTAGCAAAAACTTGTCAAAGATTGATTCTCAAATCTGTTTTTCTGAAATTATTCAAAGATGTAGTTTGTTATCAAATCTTAACAAACTCTTAAATTGCATTAAAAGATTGGTCAAAGCATTTAATGACTGGAGCGTAATCAGTTAAATCATTTAAAGCTCAGTCAAAGATAAAACGGTTTTTATGTTATGGTCCCAAAATAAACAATCAGTTGTTTATTCGAATCAATCGGTTGTTTTGGTTCTTAACAGTTCAACCATTTTAAAAACAGTTTTCAATCTTTTTCTCAAAACATCTAAGTATAAACAATCGGTTGTTTCGACAAAACAATCGGTTGTTTTAACTTAGTTTGAAAACATTTTACTTTCACAAAGATTGAGATGCTTATGCTTTAGATTCGATCAAGGGGTGGATTACAATACTCAAACTACCCCAGAACTATACTAAACCAGCACAACAACACCAAGCACAGCCAAGGCTTCAACATCCTTTAAAGGGTTTGGATTCTTCAAAGCTTGAACACCACTTGGTTCAACAAAAACAACACTAAGCGCTCAAATTTTTTCCCATGTTCGTGGTGGCCTTCTCAGGAAAATGCAAAATTCGTGTTGTATTTACGTCTTTCACAATATCCCTTTGAGATATTGGTAGTTTCGATGGAAACCACGTCCTTTCCTCTCTTCTCTCATAAGGCTTTCTTGCTCCATACGTATAAGAACCTCCTCCAATTCTTCCTCCATATGAACCTCCTCCCGATTTTTCCTCCCTTCACGTCTTCAACGCACCCCCACTTCCGTTAGCCGAACGAACTCTTATTACCTCTTTTTCTACCTTTGATTGCGACCCATCTTCACTCTTCTCTCCTCTATCTTCTTCCTAGCGAACTCTTCCACTTTGACATACCATACAATCCAAAGATTAATATCCGCCATGTTTGCCGGTCTTTTCTTCACCAGAGATTCTCCAAACGATCCTGACCTTAATTGTCTAATGAAAGCCTCCACACACATTCCTTCATTAGGCTGGGAAATTTGAACTACCACTTCGTTAAAACGATGCAAATATTGTTTTACCGCCTCTCCCCTGGCCTGCCTTACATCAAATAAATCTGCCGTGTCTGGAAGTTTAGTTTTATTTGCCGCAAAATGAGCAACCAATAACCTAACAAAAACCTCTAGTGATGTCACCGATCCTTCTGGAAAATTGTTGAACCAATCTAACCTCGTATCTGTTAAGGATCCTGCCAGCATTTTACATCGGACGGCGTCCGACCCTCCATATATCAGCATTTGCGCCCTAAAATTCTTTACGTGGGCATTCAAATCTTGCTTCCCATTGAACGAGCCAATCTTAGGAAAAACATAATTCGCTGGAATTGGTTCATTCAAAATTTCAAACGAAAACAATTGAAAATCTGGCTCCACGTCCTCCATTACTCGCTTCCCCACACTCCGAGCCTCCGTCTGCCTTTGAAGCTCCTCATTTTGCCTTAGGAGTTGCTCTTGACCCCTTAATGCTTCCTTCACTCTCATCCTTGTCTCCTCCTAAATCCTCTCGAATTCCTCAGCTTGTTCATTATTTCGTCTCCTCATGGTCTCCATCATCTCCATCAAAGTCCTAGTTGCGTTTGGGGTATGATCTCCATTTGGTACAACATTTACCTCCTCCTCCACTACTGCTTTTCTTCCTTCCCTCATTTTTGTTTGTCTCAATTAGTGGCACAGGAAAAAAATTACTTGCCCCACGGTGGGCGCCAAATGTTCTAAATAGAAGTATAGGTGACCCTCTACCTAGAACATCAAAAGTGGTTAAGGATAGGAACACCCTTTCACCGGTGAGTATTCAATGTATTAGGTCCCCCTTTCCAGTAACATATTACATAGTATATATGGGTGCATTCCTATCCTCCATCTTACGGTTATGATTTTGTCTTAACTGAGTATTTAAAGCTAATTACTCTGAATCCCATGCCTCGTGCCATGATGTCTATCTACTATCATGATTGACAACCGATCTTGATACACCCAGGATCGGGTCAGACCCATATTGTTACAGTAAGAGATAGATTAAGAAAATGAGATAAAAAAAAAAAAAAAAAAAAAACTGCTCACATAGGGACTCTCGTGGATCAAGATAAGTGTCTATCTCTATTATAATTGAATATGATGTGTGAGAATCATAGTTTGTAAGATCCTTAAAATAATGATGTACATTATTGTTTATTAGTGTCATTAGTGTACGTTTTGATTTTTACCATATCCACCAACTATCGAGAGCTAATAATTTGAGAATTGAGAAAGAACTTGAGGACCTTTCATCTTGTTGGGAATGTTAGTGTGTTCCATTCTTAGTATATGTGATTAATATATAAGAAGCTTAATTATAATATTATTTTATTTTTTTAATGAAATAAAAGAAGACAATATATAGTTTAGGAATAATGATTATTTGTAGAACTTGGTTATAAATTTGTTGCTAAAGGCTAATTTATAGAATCTGCCATATCTATTTTTTTTTTGTGTATTTTGTCTGCATAATTAATTAATGAAAGAATATGTAGAAGTGGGGTGTGGGTGATGAGTCTGTGAGGAAGTAGAAGTAGGGACCCTTTGCTACCAAAATGAAGAGTATGAACATGGTAGTGCTCCATCACGATGTCAACATACTCTCACATTCCACCATTGTCTCCTCTTTCTTCTAAAAACTTTGAGATTAGATTTTTTCCCATTCTTTATCTATTTTTCCTTTCCTTTTCCCCAGATTAAACTTTCCTAACCCAATTTCTGTATTCCTTTAAAATTTGCAGTAAATATTTTAACTTCACACTACCCTTCTTCACTAATAAAGTAACCTAATGGACCCATTTTCTTTTAAAATATGTATATATCAACAAATATATACGAAAAGTGGTCAAGCTTCACTTAAATTAAGTCTTCTTTGTATAACAGATTCTAAGTTTAATTAAGCTTTTAATACTTTGGATATTTTAATTGAGTTTGTATTAGCAATTTTCATTCTATTTACTGTTTCAATTATTTTTTATTTTTAAGTATTTATTTTATTTTATTTTACTTGTGCATTCAATGAGAATGTATTTATTCTCCAAAAAAAAATTCAATTTGTTTGTTAACTTCTCATTTTCTCTCCATAATTGACAAAAATTAGACAAAAAAAATAAAAATATATATATTTTATTTAACATTATATTTTAATAGAAAATGTACATGTATGGACAAAGAAGGGCCTAGATAGTATCTAAATCTGGTTGTACAATTGTTGATGTGTTGACCTTCTCGCTCTTTTCTTTAAGTCTCCTCATTTCGTTATTGGTGCTCGATCGGGGTGAACCTAAAAAAAGTACTTTGACGCTCAAGTAAAGGGTGTATATTGTAACTGATTAAAGCATACAATACACCTCTGTAAAGAGTTTTATTTATAGTGTTGGTTATAGGTCTTTGCCATGGTAGGTCATATATCAATTATTGACTAATATGCATCGTGATCCCTGATTAGTAGGGAGGAGGTATATTGGTATATTGGAATATCTAGAGAATATTTATAACATCTTTTAGTTAATCGGTATTTAGTTGATTTGTCAGATATATTTTCCACATATTTCGATATATGAATGTTACTCATTCGGTCAATCACCAGGTCCAAGACTGACTCGTCCAGTACCGACCGATATAGAAAATATTTTTAGATATTTTTAGTTCACTTAATATCAACAATTTTTATTTTATTCGTTGGTTAAAATCATTTATATTTTTTTTGTCTAAAATGTTATGTCATTTTATTTTTTCACTCAATGAGAAAGTATGACACTTAGTAGTGTATTTAATTCTTCTATCAACTCACTCACTCTTTTCTTCTTTAATCTTTTTCAATTAATTGATCAAGTTGTTCATTTATAGTGAAGAACAAAAAATAAAACAATATTTTTAACGTTGTCTATCTATGAATTTAAAATAGGAAGAAGAAAGTAAAATAGTTATGTTTATCTTATTAATAAATAAATAAATAAAATAGTTTAAAAAAAATAGTTAACACCCAACTGAACAATTTTTTTTAATAAAAAACTTAATTAAAAATATTTAAATGATTAAATCTAGATTTTAAGTATAATTTAATATAAGAAACTAATTTATAAAATAAGGTTTATATTTTTATTGTATATTATAATTTAATAATATATATAATTAATGGTAGCCCTCTCTTCTAAGAATGCCTTGGATTCACTGATTTTCAACTTAAACATTATTATAAATATTCAATTCTTGCCCACTTCGTTAAAGAAAGGGAAATTTTACTATTCAATCGTACGTACATTATGACGCAATTGAAAATATTTGATTCTCATAATAATTATTTGGAGAATAAAAAAGATGTAACAGTGTACAATTAAAAATTGTCTGCGCACATACATGTAGGTCTTAATTATACGAGCTCTAATAATTTATCTTTAAGAAAGTATTTTAACAAATTGTACTTTAAGTATAATTTGAGAAATGAAATTAATATTTTACAAAAGTATGAACATATTGAGCTGAAACGGTATTTATAATTATATGTGCTTAGAGTGGAAACAGAGCACCCAACACTTGGAGGATGTTCAGTTTTTGAAAAGATTAGTCACATAAATTTTTTGTTACAAAATATTTAATTGATTTGTTAAGAATTTAAATTTAAATTTTAATAGGAAGGTAGCCATGAAGAGCACTAGACAAGGCATAACTTTATCTGTTTTATATATTTGAATTAAATAATTTGTTGATTAGGCATTCTGGTTTCTATAAATTGCTCCCTGGACAAAGGCACTCCTCACAGCATATACATTCGCAGAGGCTATTAAAGTGAGAGAAAAAGAAAATCTAGAAATGGAGAATTTTCCAGTTGTTGACATGGGGAACCTTAACAATGAAGAGAGAGGAGCAACCATGGAGAAAATAAAAGATGCCTGTGAGAATTGGGGTTTCTTTGAGGTACTTTCAAACATCTATTCCAAGTTGTCCATGTTCTCCTTCATGTTTTTGTTTCAAAAATCAAACGTTTTGGCTTTGTAGGATAACATATTCCTTGTTTTTGTTTTCTTTTGTGAAGTTGGTGAACCATGGGATATCCCTAGAGTTGATGGACTCCGTGGAGAGGCTCACAAAAGAGCACTACAGAACGTGTATGGAACAAAGGTTCAAGGAAATGGTAGCAAGCAAAGGTTTGGAGTCTGCTCAGTCTGAAATCAATGACTTGGACTGGGAAAGCACCTTCTTTTTGCGCCATCTTCCTGTCTCTAACATTTCAGAGATCCCTGATCTTGGTGAAGATCACAGGTTTTGCTCCACACCACTATATATGTACTTGTTTGAGTCATTCTTTTTTGTGAGTGATTCAGAGACCATTTTTTTTATGAGGGTGTTTCAGGAAGGTGATGAAGGATTTTGCAGTGGAACTGGAGAAACTGGCTGAGCTACTTCTTGACTTGCTGTGTGAGAATCTTGGGCTGGAGAAAGGGTATCTGAAGAAGGTGTTCTATGGGTCAAAGGGTCCAAATTTTGGCACCAAAGTTAGCAACTACCCTCCTTGTCCCAAGCCAGAGCTCATAAAGGGTCTGAGAGCTCACACAGATGCTGGTGGCATCATTCTACTGTTCCAAGATCACAAGGTCAGTGGATTGCAGCTCCTCAAGGATGGTCACTGGATTGATGTTCCCCCAATGCGCCACTCCATTGTCATCAACCTTGGAGACCAACTTGAGGTATATTGCTTTTCTATATTCACAAATAAACATACACACATGCACATGCACTTCCTCAATATTATAATTTTTCACTTTACCCAAATCTCAAATCATGTTGGCTTAATGACATACAATGAACAATACATTAATTGACACTGTAAACAAATGTTGTGTTTATTAACATAAAATAATACCCATCTTGACAGAGTAAAAACTTTTATACTGAGAACACATTGTTGTTCCTTATTAAGTTCCTTATCATATTGAAAAGAAAGGTGACAGGGAATGGAATAACTTGGGGGAAAGAATGCAAAAAAATTGTCCAATAATTGAACAGCTTGGTGTTTCTGGTAAAAACAGGTGATCACAAATGGAAAATACAAGAGTGTGGTGCACCGTGTGATTACCCAAAGTGATGGGAACAGAATGTCCATAGCCTCGTTTTACAATCCAGGCAATGATGCAGTGATTGCTCCAGCAGCAGCCATGGTGAAGGAAGATGAGAGTAGCCAAGTTTATCCCAAGTTTGTTTTTGATGATTACATGAAGCTCTATGCTGGCCTTAAATTCCAGGCCAAAGAGCCAAGATTTCAAGCTATGAAGGCCATGGAGTCATCCAACATTAATTTGGGGCCAATAGCAACTGTCTAAGCCTCAACTTGGACCATTATACTATACTATATAATATTATATTATATTAGTTATAATAATAATAATATATGTTCACTATGGTATCTTTCTTTGCATGTGTAGCATAAACCAAATATATGGTTTAAAAATAAAAGATTAGTTTGATATGATAGTTTATTCATGTAATGTCAGTGATGGTTAAGTTGGTTTCATGTATTTGATTCACTTCTTTTATTAGAAAGTAACACCATCTTTGCCATTTTGTAAGCAACACTCTCTAATGATTCTTTGGGCTTTCAAATAATCTTGTCATGCAATACAAAAAGGAATCAAAAGTTAAATTACCTACCTATGGACATATCCAACTCGCACCTTAATGTTATAAAGTGCCTATAAGGGGCACCTTTAATAATAACTAGTGGAGGATTTTTTTTCCCTTTACTATTTTTAGTTTGTGAAATTAAATTCATAGTATGATCTTGTAGTTTGGATTTATTTTAAACTTCAATATTCATATGAATTGAATTGAATTAAAAAAAAATAAATAAATGAACTCAAATACCTTATGTTGGATATAAATATTTGGGGGATTTACCACTAGATCAAGCCAATAACTTGTAGAACAAATGTAACTTTTTAGTAGTTAATTAAGTGTTTGATTAATTAATTAAATGGCTGGATTACAAAGCTTTTAATGGAGAGAAATGAAATTGAGGAAAAGAACATCCTTCTTGGATTTTTATTTAATTTTCGTTCTTCTTTTAATGTCAGTTTAACTAACTAAACTTGAATGGGTAATTTAAAAGGATAATTTTTTTATTTAATAAATTTAAAATTCTTTAGAGTAAAATGAGTAGTTTGGATGAGAAAATTAGAAGGAAATTGAATTTTAAGAAATTTGTTTAGAGCATTTGAATTAATGAAAATAATATGATTTGAAATATACTCTTATCCTCCCTCACTCTTTAACTCCGTCTCACTCTCAAAGTGTTTCATCTTTCTGCTCCTTTATTCTCTCTTCAATAGTAGTTTTCAATTTGTTCTTTCTGTTGGAGCTTTTGGGACTCATCAACTAATTCATATCAGGTTCATTTCTCAATTTTGTCAATAGATTCCAATATTAATTTGATACTTTGTGTTTTATCATTTCATTTCATGAATCTAGAATTTTTCTTATTTTATGATTTTTTTTTCTTTGTGAATCAAATTGAATAATGTTTGAGCTAATGTTACCATATTAAATATTATTTAATATTAAAATTGAATTATTAAATTTTATTTAAATATTTAAAATTGACTAATTTTTTATACGATTTAATTTTTAAAACTTTATATATTAAAATAGAATTTTATCTTTAAAGAAAAATTCAATACAAGAAAGATATAAGATATTTCAATTTATAAATTATTTAAAAAATGAAGGGAATTAGTTTAATTGACAAATAATTCAAATATCGTTCATTTTAAATTAAAATTGTTTATAATATATTATATTATAATATAATCATATTATAAATATTTTATTAATATTTACATATACTTATCTCACATAAAAAGTTATATTAAAGCTATAATAAATTATATAAAACATAATTAAAAATATATTTAAATATAATTTATTATTTTATTAGTATTAATATTTTTATTATAATAAAATAAATATTAAAAATAAAATAAATATATTAATAATAAATAAATATATTTCACTTTTCACTTAGGTTCTAGTCACACATTCTTAACGGCCAATATGAATAATATTTTTCATATGAAAGCATTCTATTTTATTCCTTAATCAACATTAAAAACATTTGTTGAAGTTTTTCTAATTTTGTATGAATCATATTTATCCAAATTTCAACACGTTGTTTCCAGCCTGTCAATGGTGTGTACAGGCAGAACATTCATCACGTTGTGCAACCTCTTTCTCATTTCCAAGTATGGTTACAAAAGAGATTTAAATATTTAAATTTAAACTATAATTATATTATTTTAAATTTATTTTAATAGATTTTTTTCAATTATATACCTATACTTTTATTTTTTAAATAAAATTTAATTAAAATTTGGATATCCTTTTTGGATTTTGGAAAATTCAAAACTAATGTAATTTTAAGAAATGGTTTGACTAAGATAACATTTTGTTAATTTGGGTTAATGCTTCTTTACAATTATGAAATTGTTTCTTTTTTATGGGACATTTTTTTATCTAGACGGGACATGTAGCCATAATAATTATGAGTTCACTTTAATTACTTGTTATTAATTTGAATAAATGTGTTGATATTTTAAGTCTATTAATCTTTTATCCATCAATTCAACGAGGCAGGCTTTTGATTTACTGATTTCTTTATAATTAAAATAAAAACTAATTTATAAGATTAAAATTATTATATTGTATTGTTTAAATTATATAAATATACAATATTATAATTAAAATTAACATTTATAATATATTATTGATTATAATGGAGTGAATTAACCTAGCAAAAGCAATAATCATTTCAATTCACAACAAGAAAATCATGAAATAGAAACCAATTTTTAGATACTAAAATAATTAGTTGCAATAGTAACTAAATTAGAGACCATTTTAGAAATTGAAAAAAATGGTTTCTAAATTAGTTTCTATTATTGTTAAATAGTTTCTAAATTTGTATCTAATTAGCAACTAATGTTTTTGTTACCAAATTTAGAAACTAAATAATTGGTAATTAAAACCTTGATTGCTAATTAGATATCAATTTAGAAACTATTTAACCATAGTAGAAACTAATTTAGAAACCAAAATTTGTTTTTTAGTTTCTAAAATGGTCTCTAATTTAGTTACAATTGTAACTAATTATTTTAGTCTCTAAAAATTGGTTTCTATTTCATGATGGTCTCTAATTTAGTTACAATTGTAACTAATTATTTTAGTCTATAAAAATTGGTTTCTATTTCATTATTTTCTTGTAGTGATTTATCTAATTATAGATAATAATTAGTTAATTATTAATATTAAAAAAATAAGTAATTAAGTATAGTTAATATATATATATATATATTATTTAAGGAAGTGAAAATAATAAAATTTAAAAACACAACTAGCAGGCAAATACCTATTACAATAAATACCTATATTTTAAAAAAATAAATAAAAAGACCAGTAAGTCTTCTTCATCGAATAAATCATATTTTATTTTCTAAATACTATTATTAAAAAAAAACAGAAAGGAAATCTCATTTTAAAATTAGACAAACACAAAGTATAGATAGGTGTTCATATTCTCATATGATCAAGATGTAAGAAAAAAAATTATTTACAAAAATAATTAAACAAAAAGAAGTAATACATAAAGAAAAGTTTTCGATTAGAATCATTGAATAGTAAATCATAATGTTATTAGTCATTCTATATAGTTACTCACTTTTCCAAAATTAACCGTTTAAACTTAAAAGAAATATTCTAATTATTTATAAAAAAATAATAATAACCACATTAATTTAAGTAAACTGGAGTTTAAATTTATCATATATAATAATATGATTTTTAGCATATAGATATGATGAATTTAAACTAATTTAAATTAAGTTAAAAAAAAACTTTCAGTTTGATCTAATTAAATAGATTTAGATTTCAAATGTAATATAATATAATATTTTATTGGATTTAAATTGAATTTTGAAAAATCCAATTTATACCGAACCTAGATGTAAAGTTGTATTGTTTAGGCAATTAGGCATTGCAGTTATTGTACTAATAAAAGAAAATTTTGTATTGCTAATTCAGAGTATTTGAAGTTTCCTCTTGCTTGAGGAAGCAGATAAAACAATGCCATAAATAACTCCCTTGAAATTGGAATGAAACCAAACCAGAATGTTGATAATATTAAGAATGAAAAGTAGGTAGGAAAACATCATCGTTGAATTTGGAACCAACCCTGAATCACTTCCAACAGTGTCACGATAAGAGTTGTAAAAAAGTAGGTAATTTTGGCTGATTGCAGAACTAACAATAAAATATGCACTCAATTTTAATGTTAAATTTTGATATAGTTACTGAGTTTCCAGTTGGATATGTTGAGAAACAGTTTATTGCACCAAAGTGATGAACAAAACAAGGGAACTAAACCACTTGGTCAGTGTGAATAAGGTTGTCTATTTTGAATTAACTCAATCTTTGATTCTAAAAAACTGTGATCATTTCTCCGAAGCAATGAACTCAACCAGAACACACCATTATGCACGAGACGTCAATATTTAACATTCAAGAGGTGGAACTGATATAAACCACTAACTCAAATATCAGTGTGATGGATGAAAAAATGTTCACTAAAATTATATTCATAATAATTAATAAGAGTTCTTCAAAGCTTAGATATGAGCATATACATGATGATGGCTAATTTGGCTAATTTGAAGTTGAATTCTTTTTTTCTATTCTGATTGATGTTTCGATCATTTGGTTTGTATAAAGATGATTTCATCTTTCAGTTTTGATGGATAGTTTTTGTAAGTGGTGTCTTTGATTTGGTAAGGAATCTTATATTGTTTGTTGGAGTTTTTTGTTTCACTATACATGTCTTCTTTTTCACCCTTAAAATGATTTACATTTATTTTATTTATTTATTATTATTAATAAAAAAATAGCATATAAATTAAAGAATGTTTACTTAACATATAACCTATTCAATAATTCATGGCATTCCTACATTTAAAAATAAATTTAAAAAATTAAAAATAATAATTAAGAAATATAATCAACTCAACACTAAATATTGATGATATTTAATATTATTTATCACACTAAGATGTTTAACTTATTGTTTAAACTGATAGAAGAGTACAAATTAGTCCATATCACTTTATTTCTAAAATAGCAAGATTTATATACAAAATATTCACACAAAAATATTCTTGTTGGAAAACACAGAAAAAACAATTATTTGTTTAAAGTTAGAGTGTTTTGGTAATTTTCTAAATTATTAATTTATCTTATACTTTTTCTGATTTGTCTAATTTAAAAAAAATCATAATCCAAAAAAAAATTACTTTTACTTTATTCTTTTACCTTTTTTTTCACTCTATCACTTTTCACTAAACAAAAAATTTATTTTTGAGTTGATAATTAATTTAATTCATTTTCGTGTAATTTGTTTTATTGAAATAAGTTAGGCATCTTTTAAAAAAATGATATATTCTATTATATTTAGTTCCAGAAATCTTGTAATGATATTTAAAAGTTATTTTTTATGAAAAATAAAAGTTTAATTAATAATTAATGTTTCATAAATTTGTTATTAAAAAATAATTTATTTTATTTCAAAAGTTGTTTATCTATAAATTAGAATCTCTCGTTTTTAGGAAAAAATTGAAAGATTAACTAAATTGAAGGCCGTTTTATTTTACTATTGAGTCAAGAAATTTATAATGTTAATTTTACAAACAAATTATATTTATGATAATATTTTATTTGATAACTTTGTGTTTGGATATGTATGTGTTACTTAGGTCAAATTTATTTTTCTTTGCCATACCTATTTTCAAAACAATCATTAACTAATTCATATGATTTATCACATTATATAAAATATCTAACATGTATCATTGGACATTCAAAGAGTGAATTAAATTTGAAATTTAAGAGAAACAACAGGATAATAAAATAGCAAAAAATTATCCCATTAATGAAGTTGATTATACACTTTAATCTCCAATATGTAAAAGAGATTATACAAATTCGATATATTTGAAATAATTAAAATGAAATTGGGAAATAGCAAGATGGCACGTAATATAAGATGAAACGTGGAAGATATTCTTGCTTCCCAATAACATTCATCAATCACACAATACAACCAAGAAATTTGACCAATGCCAATATGTTCGTCAATGCAACCATTCTTCTTCACTCAAGCTCATACTTGGATTTCCAAACATTGTAAGAGATCAAGTTTGAAAAATGCTTGCAAAACCTTTCTCAACATTATTGTTCATAACATTTCTCACCCCTCAATTTCTTTTTTTAAATTGTACATGTAATAATGTTAGATTTTAAAAAAAAAAAAATTCAAAAAAGTACAATTATGCTAATTAAAGACGTTCTTAAAAAAATTAAAAGATGCAAAAATAATTTAAAATTATACACTAAGATTATCTTTTAACTTACACAAAACAGTTTTTAAATTGTTTTACTTTTTTTGTAAGAAAATAATATTTAGTTCAAAACCAAAATATATTTTTTTAAATAAATGTTGTTATACACTATTAGGATACAACAAATTTAGATATGAACTGTGACTAACTAACTAAGTTGTTGAATCTGTCCATCTAAATTGATACTATTGCACAAAGTTACATTGATACAATTTTATCATAACCCTCGATAAATGGAAAAATTCAATGAAAAGATTTATAAACAGCAAAAACACTATAATGGTAAGATAATGAGAAAAAAAAAATAAGAACCCAACAACACATAAGAAATTTTATACATTATTTTTGGATCTATATTCACTTTATTCAGACAATTTGAATTCGATTGTCCCTTAAATTTTAAATTATCTAATTACAAAAAACACTTATATAACTAAAACAAGACAAAAAAATAAACATCATCCAAGAAGCTTTTCAAAGGTAATGAAAACACTCAATTAGCTACAATACACACCAAACACTAATGCACAAATTTCAAATTCAAATTACAAGAAAAAACAAAGAAATAGATCACTTGATCTGTAACAGATTGTATAACAAAACAACTTATAACATGAACAACCTTCTTTGATGAACCTTGAGCAATCTTTCTTTAAAAAAAACGAATTATATAAAATTAATCTTGAAAAATATTTCTAAATCACAACAAAACTCTTTTGATTTAAAAATTATGAAAATTGTAATTTTAAAAAGGATAAAGCTTTCTTTTTTGAAATTTCTAAATATAATAATTAATTAATTTGTTCGTTCATCAATCTAAAAAAATTCAATATAGCTTTAATCGATTATGTTTTAACTTAATTGATTATTTTTGAAAGATTGAGTTTTTTTTTCTTTCTAAAAACCTGACATAATTGATTATTCACGATTCATAATTGATTATTGACTATTCTTTCATAATTGGTTATATGTAAAAACAAATATTCATATTTAGCTCACATAATCGATTATCCATTGTTCATAATCGATTATCTATGAAACTAGGTAAAATCCAAGTTTGGTTTAACTTAAGATGAACAATTATAAACTTAATATAATTTATTATTGTTTTCAGAAAGAAAGAAAAAAAATTTTAAATATAAAAATGTTCAAGATTAATTTTGGAGATTAACATTTTGATCATACTAAGATAATGAGGTAATGAGCAATGAAGAGAGGAACCATTAACATGAAGTGCAAACATTATCAAAATCATCATCAAATCAACACACCATACTTTGTCATGCTTTGCTAACACTTCCTCTTATATGCGACCATGCAATGTTTTACATGTAGAGAAACCTAAACAATATGATCACTGGTTAAACATAGAGACATGAACAGTAGGACCACAGGATAAACATAGAGACATGAATAGTAGACTCACTAGATAAACATAAGGCAATATTTTCTATTTCTAGTATTATGCCATTCCCAAATATGAAAATTTTATTTGTTTACCTTCTCACTAGAAAACTACTAACAAGTTATGTAATTAAGGATTTGAAAACCAAAATGTCCTTCTTGCATCATAAAAGCAAGGATTTACAGTCCAAGACACCACTATCACTAGTGGGAACAAGTTAAACTAAACAATTTTGAGTTTAAACTCAAATAAGTGGAACAAAATTCAGGTAATAATATTGGCAGATAGAAAAGTGGAGGATTTTGGCAATGCGTGACTCAAAGTGCTAAGACAAACATAGAAGTCTCTCGTGTCAAAATTTAAATCCTGAAACACGTTCGAGAATGAGTTTAATCTTCGAATTGCAGAGGAACTCAACAAACCTCTTTTGAAATGTGAAAATAAGAGTAATAAAACATACAAATTGAATGAGAATCGAAGTAAAATAAGGAGAATGATAACATAATAATAATAACAATAAGAAACTAAAATCTTAATTGATTGTACTATATTATGTTAAAAACTCATATATAATTTTAACCTAAAAATACAAACTTCTAGGAAGATTCTAAGTTATACATGTAGTAGTGAACGAACTTTGATCCAAATTGTAAACTTTAATGATAACTAATTCTCTTTTATCAATAAATTAGTATTTCTGTTTAAATATAGTAAATGTAAAAACCATCTGATAAGAGTATTCCAAAGCTGTAGGAAGTCACCTTAATCCTTGCAATTGTGATGATTAATTACCTTTGATGACTCTCGTCTTTGGTGCTTTTCCACTTACGACACTATCATTTATAAGAAGAGATGTAAAAATGGGCTTCGTATTATTGTTCTAGTGGACCAGTCCCAAAAAAATATAAAAGGATAGGTTAGATCAAATAAAAGAATTTCTGATTTAAATTGGATCATTGTTTTTTACTCTAGTCTATGACCTAAACCGAAATATTTTTTATAAAAGAAATTTTTCGGTCTATAATTTATAAAATAAAAATTATATTAGAAAATATTATATATTAAATCATTATAACTAAAATTAAATTTAATTTCATTAATATGACTTAGTTTTAAAAAATACATTTAAAAATTATTTAAATATAATTTTTTAATGGATGGATAATCTGTGGGATTAAACCAAACAGTTTGTTTTGTCACTTATACTTTAATTCTTATGGTAATTGTGGTAAGGTTTCCTATATATACTCACTTATCAGACATTCAAATTCTATTTTATAATTCACATAAGTTATTATTAACATAATTGGTTAAATAACAATTAAGAAATAAAATTTAATAACTCAATAATCTCTAATATTATCTTCAGTGTTGCTAGATTATAAGAATATGTCAAATCAGAACCAACCATTTTAAAGTTTTTTTTTTAAAAATGATAAATTAACTTGTATAATAAAGTCCAAAAACCTATAGAAAAACCTTCACTTTGCATGGTCCATTGGAAATGTTGTTCTTAGCATTTTGCAAAATTATTTTCCAGGAAAAAAGATATACTTCAGTGCACTCTATATTCTTTATGCCTAAATATGATTAAGAGTCACTAGATGATGCAGAATACACTTCTTATTTTAATCAATTTCACTCATAATAATTTTATGATTCTCAATAATTTTTCTTAATACTAAATAGCATATTAGGAATATTCCCATGACACTGGGCAAACTCCTGTCAACCTCTAGTAAGGACTCTTCACCAAATTAGTATATAATGTTTGATAAAATCTGAACACTTTCATATTTGAAGACATTGGTCATAGTAGCCAATTTCAATGAAACAATTATGAATACGGATACTCAAACTTCATGGTAATTCATTTCTTGTGTCCTTTGCTATATTTGCTTTTCACTATTATTATTTTATTCATCACTAGAGCTGAAAACTAAAGGTGCTTTTTTTTTAGCAAACTGGGAAAAATGACTTAAGAACCTCCAATAAATTCACATTGCCACTCCTAATTGCAAAAATTCCAACCACTCTCCAAAGCTTAGGAACATAAGTTCTGTCAATGATCGATACAAACTCATGTTATAAACTCAGCAACACATCAGCACATTGATAAGAGCGACCAAAACAAATGTCGAAATTTGAGCAAGTAAGCAATCATCAACTAAGTTGCATCCGCATTACTAACATAGCCCGGGGAAAAAAATGACTGGTCCATAGCAAGTGAGATTGATTAATGATTTTGCGTAAATAATGTTAAAAAAATAATCTCCCTTCATTAGATCGCTGAGAACTTCAGAGAAAGGATAAAGAAAAAGAGCACAACTAACTAGTTAAGGCACCCTAAATTTTCAATTTCTATTTTTAAAAAAAGTTATCGCTTCAGAACTCCAAGCAACAAGGATATTCTTTGTCCAGAGTCTTCATTTAACACTCAACAAAACAGAAGCAGAAGAGATTTGGAAGCCACACCATCTCATACTTGATTAGCCTTATTGATCTCTGGTTTAATGGTCTTATTGTGCCGTATGTTCTCAACCTTTTTATCATCTCCATCTTTAGTATCTCCATTTGAGGAATGATTCTTTAGAACCATTGAAATATCTGCCTCAGAAGCTCCTGCAAGCTTAAAGCGTTCAGTTGCATCATCCAGGTTTTTCTTCCATCCACTCATTCCCAATTTGAATTCGACTTGGGATCTTTCAAATAGCATATTACCCCAGAAGAGGTGAATTTGAGATCTCATGACAGCTGCTTGCTCAGCAGCTTCTTCTGCAGATATATCACCCTGACCTCCAACGGTAGAGGACTCACCTTCAGTAGCACCTCCTTGTTTCTTTCTTCTTCTCAATAATTCATCTTTCTTGGTTGCATTTGGGTCCTTTAGCTCTTTTGCTCTCTGCTCCTCTAGTTTCTCCCACATATCTGTTGCTGCTTTCATCTTCTCCTCTGCGCTGTCAAAAAGTTGAAGTGTCTCCTTAGAATCCCAACCAGATAGATCTATCTTCTTAGCAAGTGCAAAAGACCAATGAAGTTTAGCCATTTCAAATTGCTGCTGCCCCAGAGCCAACAGTCCCTCGTAAAAGTCTGATTTGATCGAGAGTGCTTCCTCGTACTTCTCTCTTGCCAAAGAATACTTTTCCTTGACCCATTCATAAGCCACTTGAAGCTGCTCTGCCACTACCTCTTTCCCAGCTGACTCATCCAGAGGGATCCGCTTCCTAGCTGCACACATGTGAACATTACCCCAGTTGAAGAAAGCTAAAGCAGCAACCTCCTGAAACTTTGAAGCAGCCTTGTCAAATAGATCCTGGGCCTCCTCGCTAGTTACTGTCTCCTCGAGTGCCTCAGAACAAAGCTCCATCCCAAGCTCATGCAAGTCAATATGAGCATCAGGATCAATACCAACATGTGAGCGGAAAAGTTGAGCAAACTCAAACAACCAATCATCCATCTCCACTTCTTTGCTTTCAGTATCTCCAGTGGCTCCTGGCTTTTCCTTTGGGGCATCCTTCACTATCTTATCAACCTCACTATCAGGAACTTCAGAGACGGATTCCTCGAGCGAAGAATGAGATCCACTCTCATCTCCCTTGACCCCTTCATTCTCAACTGGTTTTTCCACCTCTTCTTCCAATAAAGGTGGCTCCTGCTCTGGACTAACTTCAACAATATGCAGTCTCAGCATTGATACAGAATCACTTTTAACTTCTCCAAGTTCATTGAGGAGATGGTTATCAACACTAGACTCTGCCAGTCTGAGTTCATCAGTAGAGGTTATAGTAACCAGATCACCATCGCAATCCTTATATTTGATCAGAACAGAACTTGACGAAGGAAATCTTTTGCTCACTACATCCCTCAGTACTCTAAAGTTGCAATTGATTGGCATCTGCGAGAGCCTAATGTCATGATCATAAACAAGCTTCAACGGTCTCCACAGAATTGCAGCCTCAGAACGCTGCCCATGAATGGCCGATGACTGGGCCTTGTGGTCATCCTTTCCAGAGTTAGGTGGCTTTGGAGAACCATTCGAAGGCTTCAACACCAGTTTTGGCATGTGGGACTTGCTATCAGAACCATTTTCAGTAGGCAAAGCCGGTTGCGCCTTGCTGTCTAGCTTGTTATTGTTAGGTAACACAACAGATCCAACTGCTGAATTGGCTCCCTTCTTCGCCACAGGACGGGCTGGCAAACATGGCCCCAATCCAGCAATAGGGGCGCCACGGACGGCGGAAGCGCCAAGGGCAGCCGGAGAGGGTCGACTTTGGAGGTCCTGCTGCGCTTCCTGACGCGGCCCCAACGCAGTCCTCAATCTCTGGGCGATCTCCAAAGCATCACGGTTACTAGGATCAGCACCCAACAAGAACTGCACATCCTGCACAGCCATTTCATACTTTCCAACAGCCTCGAAGGCACGGGCCCGGCGAAGAAGGGCCCGGACAAAGCGGGGCTGGACCTGAAGCGCCATGGTGCACTCAGCAATCACAGCTTCATTATCTATGGGCTTCATCTGCAGCAAACACGCCGCCCTGTTGCTGTGGAAAACGGCTCTTTCAGGGTGCGTTTTGGGGGTTAAACGAAGAGCACTCTCGTACTGTTCAAGAGCACCCGCGTAGTCCTTATTTTGGAACCTCCTATTCCCTTCCTCTTTCATCTCATTCGCCTTCTTCAAAAATATCGACGAATCCAACAACTCCGACCCACCGTTAGCCGTTGGGACACCCACACCTGAGCCCGAATTATCAACCACACCTTGGTTTGGGTTCGAACCACCCTTCTTTTTTCTACCCCCTGATTTCCCCATGTTATTGCCCTTCCTATGCGTCATTATTAACTCAAATTCAAATCAACACAAACTAGAACCATCTTTGCAATGAATCTAAAGGCCAAATTAACAGAGAGATAGGAGAATTAGGAGTTAACTCTTACCCGTGAGAAGCCGCACGAAACGAAAACTGGGCCAAAAAATGGATAACCCGCGTCAGTAGAAAACTGTAGAAGAAGAAAAAGAAGATAGCGTGTGACAATGAATAAATAAAAAAAGGTGGTATGGTAGCTTAGTTTTGTTAGTTCAATGGTATTTGTTGGGTTTTGAGAACTCGGCGTGCGTCTGAAACCCTAGAAATTTTAGTTCCTTATCACATGTACGTTCACTGTTCCTTCCTTATTCTCAACCCTATGATCTGATGAATCTCTTGTTGACCTTAGTAGGGTTTAGAGGTATTTTCGTAAATAAAAGAAGGAGGAGGGGTAATTGTGTCCAGTGGTATTCACAGGTTAGGGTTTATATCCAATTGACCACTCTATAAATTGCACCTAAGATTCACTCTTTTCTTCAATCTACATAATATGGTGTAGACGGCGGAGGACAACCGGGTTAGATGAATAAGATTGTCATAGCTGTTTCTATTACTATGATGAATGATAATTGTTTAAATTTCTGGTTTTTGTTTTTTTATTTCATGGAAAACAAAATCCTCGATGTGTTTCTACGAGAATGAAGAGATTAGTGACAGTATCTCTGCCATTTTTTGAACATTGAGGTATAAAAATGGGCGAGTCATCGTTTCGGTCGCCCTTTCTGTGATTGGCGAATCGATTGTTCCTCGTCTACATCCTTTTTTCTATTATTTTTATTTTCAGTTCGTTTTCCTTTTTCCTATTTAGTGTTTTTTTGCATTTTGGTGAATGCTTTGATTCAAAAAGGCGTTATTGTTCTTATCAAATTCAAAAAGATGCAGACCTGTATAGAAGCACATTTTGTTTTGTTGGATTTGACTGTGATAGAGATGATTGTTTGATTGGCAACTATCATCATCATTTTCACATCTGGACAAATTGGGGAAAAATAACAAGTGAGTTATTTAATCAATTAATTATTTACATAAATCATTATATTTCATTCACTTTTTCTCTTTGTATTTTTCTGGTTCTATAAGATAATTTCTTGGGGTCATGAGATGCGAAACCAAATGAAACAGTAAATTTTGGATACTACATCATAAGATAATTTGGTGGAGAAGTATAAATCACGAAGTTTAAGATCTCATGAAAAACCCTACTGATCCTGCTTTAAGTTACGGTGGGGAAAGAAACTAAACTTCACTTCATCATGGAAATACTCCATGGGAGGAAGCCGCAACTTTCTAGAAACTGATATTTGTTTCTATTTCATTGAGCATGAAAATGGCAGTTGTTGTTGCTTCAAATAGGATATGTCAAATAATTCGATGAACCTCTGGTCTGACACCCTAGCTTTGGCACCTGCAAATCTTTGGTACTCGTCAAAAACAGATGATAGACACCACCTCTGCAATCTTCTTATGCATCCCACAAGGCAACCAGTGCGGTGCTGATCATGGTAAATCACTGAACAATTTGAGATTAATAATTCAAAATATTAATGAAAATAAATTTTTGAAGAACAAATTGATAGTGCAAACCTTTCCTCGTTTACAATGAATTATAAGAGGATGGTTTTTAACATCTGGAGACAGAAAATCAAGCACCAATTAGATCGGTATTTCAGTGAAAATGCTGAAGCTGTATTAATAGTGAAGTTCGAGATTTTTAAATACCGAGGGCTACTTTCAAAGCTTCCCGAATTGTATTGTTTGGGATGTTGACAAAGGGTTCCTGCCCACGGAGTTTCAGGCATGAGAAGGCAATTAATGGGAAAAGGGATTGCTTCAATTTTGAGATAACCTCATTTTCAGATAAAGACAGATTTCAAATGGAAAATAGTAATAATAATTATCCGGCAAGCATATGAGGCACCTTCAAACTCCAACTAAAGCTTAATTTCAAAGGAAAAAATGAGAGTCTGCACTAGACAGGGTAAGATACAAGATTGGTGACTACTTTTGACTACTTAAAGAACGTCAGGCTACTCACTCATCTGGTATGATAGCATTGTATATTTGAAAATCGAGTCAGTCATTTCTTAATCCCCAAACTTTTGCCACATTAATTAGACATAAAGATCAAATTCACGAGCACACAGAAGCATCTTAATTTGTGGTAAGCGGAAGTGATCAGTCCTGGATTGGATTTGCCTTTATAGCACCTACAACCAGTTTTACAAAAAGGCGGACTATGTATATAATTGTTGGTAAGCGGAGGTGAAAAAAGGTTAATTTGTGCTAAACTTCTTAAATGAGGCAAGAGTATGCCGAGGGTAATGAATAATCCGAATGTTTTTATCCTGAAATAGCTTTATACAGAGAATGAAGGAAATAACTGATTCCAGAACTTCATAACTTCAGGGCTGGCTGCTGTCATGAATTCAATAGGAATATGAAATGTTAGCTAGGATAAAGAGAGGGAAGCCGCAATTTTTCTTAGATTAGCTCGAAGAAGAAAATAACGCTAACAGATAGAAATCATGTAAAGTGAAAGACAGCAAAAAAAAAAAAAACAATTACAAGCTAAAGCCAATGGCAACTCATTTAATTATAGCAGTAATGTGTAGTAGAGAAACCGTTTCTTTAAAGGAAAATGTGGTAACATGCACAAAAAGTGAAATTTTGGTTTTCAAAAAAGGACCTTGAAGGGAGGGGGACTCGGTTCAAAATAACCTTTGTCCATAAAATAGTTTATCAATCTTATACGGAAGAGAAATTGAGCAGTAGTTAGAACATGAAATTACTGGGTATAGTTGGCTAAATTCTTAGACTAGAAGTAAAACCAGGTAATTTTTCCAAAGAATATTTTTAAAAACTTAATGAACTTTCCCTATGAATCGACAAACATATCAAAGTTTTAATCTAATCATCACAACCAACTATTGGAGTTGAATAACCAATATGAGGCAAAAAAAAGAGACTACATTAAGACCTATAAGTGAAGGTAAAGAGTCTCTTTCTCTTAGTCTATCTTAGTAGCGTGACAGTTAATTATAGTGAATATAAGTCCTTAAAACAACTGAAACCAATCAGTTAATTTCCCCTATGTATCACATTGTATATTGCAGTTGCATACACATGCATGCTTGCAATTGGTGTTTGGCAATATTCTAAATGCTTTTGATTTTATATAGCTCCTTGAAGGAACATTTATAACTGGAGGAAGTATTCAAGAAATTTATGCAATCTTAGTAAAGTAATTTTGACATATTTAGATCTTATTATTTTCGACATCGTCTTCAAATAACTAATTGAACAGTGCCCAAGCACCGCAGCAACCGATAAAAATAATAATCCAAACTAAAATTAGAAAAGTATAAAAAAAATCTGTCAGAATTGGATAGGAAAGTACAGAAAATTGGGTAAAAAGTTTATGCAAAAATTCAGGATGTTCGAATCAAGTAACTCCAGTAAATAGGCAGACAAAAAAATGGCAAACTTCATCAAATAATAATAATAAAGAAGCATCTCAGCTCAGAGTATAAGCGACGATCACAAAAGGAATAATACATACCTTACAGCCATCGATCCCGAACTGATAAAGCCTTATTCCGTTGTCCTTCAAAAATTCCGACGTCATTTCTGGATACGGTTCAGGACACAAACATCTGCACCAAAATAAATACGGATTCAACTGAAATACCGTGAAATTCTGAAAGCCGAACTCGACGATGAGACATAGAAGAAGGAAAGAAAATGAAACTGACATTACGGAACGGAGACGGAGCGATTTCAGGAATCCAAAGTTAGCAGAATCGGGAAAGCCAGACCGGAAAATGCCGTTGTCGACCATGGCGAAGTTGAGCGGCGGCACGAATATCTCCTCGGTGTCGGCATCCTGCGGCGGCGGAAGGTGGGGGGCAAGAGGCGGCTGGCCGTTGGAGCTGTCGAGCTTCATGGTTTTGGCGCCAAAATGAAGAACTGAACTGCCAAGGAGGCGATTGAGGAGCGAATTGATTGATTCACGGGATCTCCAGTTTTGAGGATCTGTCTATCGTGTTATTATAAATTATTAATAAATATAGATAAAGATTTGGAGGCAGGGTGGTGAGAAATAGTGTAGAATATATATTTATAGAAAGTGGAAAGAAGAAAAAAAGAAAAAGGTAAGAGGATCTTTTATAAGATGCTTTCGGGTATTGTGTGTTATGACTCCAGAGAAAGACGTATACTGAAGGAATATGCCGAAATCGGAAGCCACCACGAAAATACCAAACCTTTGTATTTGGACTATGGAGATACTGTATTCGCCTAGTAAAGGAGTTGAGCCACTTGTACGAAGTGGAGAAAGATACTATATAACAACTTTATGGTGCAAAAGCAAACAATGACACCAGAGTTTTGTGAAGAGCATTTAAAAGTACTACTATTTTTCCCATAATGCAATATGGTGACAAAAATTCAAAATGCCATAATTGATTAAGCTTATTATGCTTCAAAATATGAGTAAGTTTGTGATACAATGTAACCTTCCACTTTTATAATAATTATACAACAATTCTCTACACCAACACATAATAATGAAGACTAATTTGAAAACAAAATTTAAATATAATAATTTTATTTAAAAATATATATTTAAGTATTAAATTAATTTTAAAATATACTAATTTACTTATTATTGTCATTATTATATTAACTTATTTATTATAATTATTATAAGAATAATTAATTACATTATATATATATAATCGATGTTACAAATCTATTATATAATATAATATAATAAAAATATTAAATACTAAATAAATTATGTAAATAAAAATATTTAATAATATTATTAATAAAAACAAATATTATTAATAATAAAAGTATAATTATAATTATTGTAAAAATAATATAGTTATTTATAATAAAACAAATAAATTTATATAATAATAATCATATTAATTATAACAAAAATAAATAATATAAAATTTAATATAAAATATATTTTTAATTAATTTTTTTATAAATATACGTATTGAAATATTATTTATTTTTATCTAATAATTTTTCATATATCAATAATGTCACATAATTTCTATTTTTTAATGGAGATATTCAAGTGCAATGGAAATCATGTCTTAATTGAAACGGGTTTAATTTAATTTTTAATTAGTTTTATAATAAGAACAAAATTGTAATCTTACATTTCATCAATTAAAAAAAATTAATCAACTACACTCATTACATTATACATAAATCTTTTTTTTTAACTTTTTCTTGATCGAAATAATCTCTCTTTTAAACCTTTTACGTCAAATTCATTTATTTCTCTCCCTTAAAGTCATTTATTGACCCAAAGAAAGCATTAAAATATAAAAAAAAAATACCAATCATTGAAATTAAAAATTAATAAAAAAACTGATTTCTTCAAAATATATTGTTATATTGAAAAATAAAAGTGAAACGAAACAACAGTAGAAAAACTAATAAGCATGTTGTTAACATATTTAGTTTTTTTGTTTTAAGTTATTGGGTTTTGTTTATTTGGTCGAACTTTCTTTTTCTGTTTTAGCTAGGTCTTAGTCTTTTTCTTAAATATATACATGTATTTTACTCTCTAATACACTCTAATGCACAAGTGAATAAAGAATTTCTTTTGTATTTTCTTTTCTCTATTTTTTTCTCTTTTACGCTTGAATCATTGTCTCTTTTTCCATTTGTAATTAGGGTTCATCAGAACCTCATTTTTCCATTGCGATTATGTGCGCTCCATCAGTCAAGGAATATTCATCTTCATTAACTGTAATATGGTATCAGAGCACTTCGAATGAAGAGCTCCACTACGCTTCTATCTGATCTTTATTTCCCCCTTTGGTGTTCTTGGTTATCTTTTTTGTTCTCTTTCAAAATCTTGATTGAGTTTCAAAATCTCTTAGGCAATGTCTAATGAAAACCCTAGTCTTGGTCATACTGGGGCGGTTTGTTTTCGCAAAGTGGGTTTTCCTTCTGGTGGTGATGTTAAAACCTCAAAGTTTTCTTCTACTAGAAAAGTTTGCACTTTTTGTAATCATATTGGCCACACTGTCGACACCTGTTATAAAAAATATGGGTTCTCTCTTGGCTACAAATTCACCAATAAGACATCCTAAGACAATAATATGACTACTACTGACATTTTTTCTGAGTTTTTTTTTCTAAAGAACAGGATGTGAAAGGGATTCAACTTACATCACAACATTGTCAATTCCTGACCAACATTTTGCCTCAACAAAACCTTTAGGATCCTGCCCCTCACACTCAAATTAATCAAGTCGACACCTTCTTTGCGGATGAAATCCCCAATACTAAGCAATCTTCAACAAGTAAGTTTCTCTCTTCACTATCTGCTATAAAAGAATCTTGGCTTATTGATTTTGGTGTCACGGATCATGTTTGCCACAATTTGAGCATTTTTACTACTTGCACTAAAATTAAACCTGTCTTAATTAGTCTCCCAAATGACAAAACTATTTATGCCACATATTCTGGTTTAGTACGTTTTTCTGATTAGTTTAATTTGTCTGATGTGTTATATGTGCCTCATTTTCAATTAAACTTAATATTTGTCTATAAACTCACACACCAACTTAAATGCACTTTAACTTTCACTTCAAGACACTGCATTATACAGGACAATCTCACCCAAGAGATGATTGGTACAGTTAAAGTCATTGTTGGCTTGTACCTTATCACTACCTTGCCTACTTCTAGTCGTTCTAAACCGCATTATTTTTCTCCTTTTATTAATTGTAATATTATCACGGACAAAACACTGTTGCACTATAGACTGGGACACCCTTCACTTGAAAGATTATATGTCTTAAGCAAATAATACTCTTTTATTACTGTTGATACTCATCGTGTATGTGACACTTGTAGTCGTGCAAAATAAAGAAAACTTCCTTTCACTTTAAGTAATATTGCTACCTCTGCTATTTTTGATCTTGTACACTTTGATATTTGGGGACTCTGTTCCATAATTTCTATGCAAGGTTTTCATTATTTCTTGACTATTGTTGATGATTACTCGCGTTATACTTGGGTTATTCTGCTGCATAACAAATCTGAAGTGCGCCAGCACATCATTAACTTCATTGTTTTCGTTCAAAATCATTTCAAAACTAATATCAAAACGATTCGTACTGACAATGATGCTGAGTTTGTTATGTCAATATTTTATGTTTCAAAGGGAATTATACATCAGAAATTTTGTGTTGAAAGACCATAACAAAATGACATTGTGGAACGTAAACATTAGCACATACTAAATGTAACCCGAACTTTACTTTTTCAAGCAAATCTTCTTCCTATTTTTTGGGAATTTGTTGTAATTAATGTTGTTTTCTTAATAAATGTTATTCCTACTCCATTACTTAATAACATTACTCCTCATGAAATGTTGTTTGGAAAACCGTATGACATTTTCTTTTTAAAAATGTTTAGTTGCCTCTGTTATGCTAGTACCATTACTGCACATAGGAAGAAATTAGATGATAGATCTATCAAAGGTATTTTTCTTGGCTTCCCGCAAAATACAAAATGTTATATTGTCTTAAATTTAAAGTTTCATAGCATAGGGATATCAAGACATGTAATCTTTCATGAAAACTCTTTTCCATATAAATTGGATAGTGGCTTACCTAGAGACCCCCAACACTTTGTCTCTTGCTATTTCTAACGCATATAATTCTGCTTTTGATTTTTTTTTCCTCATACTGCACCTCCTGCTGAGCCATGTCAAATAACGAAAACCTTCCATAGAAATTATGGAACAGGGTCCCCAAATATCAAAGTGTACAAGATCAAAAATAGTAGAGATAACAATATTACTTAAAGTGAAAGGAAGTTTTCTCTGTTTTGCACAACTACAAGTGTCACATACATAATGAGTGTCAACAATAATAAAAGAGTATTGTTTGGTTAAGAAATGTAATCTTTCAAGTGAAGGGTTTCCCAATCTATAGCGCCACAATGTTTTGTCCGTGATATTACAATTAATAAAAGGAGCAAAACAATGCAGTTTAGAACGGGGGTGAGATTGTCTTGTATAATGAATGCAATGGGTTGAAGTGAAAGTTAAAGTGCATTTAAGTTAGTGTGTGAGTTTAGAGACAAATATTAAGTTTAATTGAAAATGAGGCACAAACATGATTCGTGGCACCAGAATCAATAATCCAAGATTCTTTTATAATAGATAGTGAAGAAAGAAACTTACCTGTTGAAGATTGCTCAAAATTGGGGATTTCATCCGCAGTGAAGGTGCAAACTTGATTAATTTGAGTGTGAGGGGCAAGATCCTCAAGGTTTTGCTGACGCAAAATGTTGGTTAGGAATTGACGTTGTTGTGATGTAAGTTGAATCTCCTTTAGATCCCGTTCTTTAGAAAAAGTGTCAGTAGTAATCATATTATTGGCTTGGGATGTCCTATTGGTGATTTTGTAGCCAAGAAAGAACCCATATTTTTTATAACAGGTGTTGACAGTGTGGGCAAGATGATTACAAAAAGTGTAGACTTTTCTAGTAGATGAAAACTTTAAGGTTTTAACATCACCACCACCACAAGGAAAACCCATTTTGCGAAAACAAACAACCTCAGTATGACCGTATTTACCACAAAAATTGCATGTAATAGTGCAACTACTGTTAAGACTATGAAAATTAGGGTTTTCATTAGACATTGCCTAAGAAATTTTGAAACTCAATCAAGATTTTGAAAGAGAACAAAAAAGATAACTAATAACCGCAAATGGGGAAATAAAGATTTGAGAGAAGCGTAACAGAGCTCTTCATTCGAAGAGTTCTGATATCATATTACTGTCAATGAAGATGAAATATTTCTTGACTGATGTGGTGCTTCAATGGAACGCATGTAGTCACAATGGAGAAAGAGAGGTTCTGATGAACCCTAATTGCAAATGAAAAAGAGATAATGACTCAAACATAAATGAGATAAAATCAAAGAAAAAAAAATACAAAGAAAATTTGTATTCCCCTTGTGTATTAGAGAGTAAAATATATATATAAAAAAAATTAAGAAAAAAAAAAAGTTTTACCAAACAAACATTTTTGTAATTTAATAGTTAAGAGGCTAATTTCATAGAATAGGCTCCAAAGTAGAAACTCTCTTTCAACACATTTTTGTAAGATTGATCTGAATCCCTTTTATAATGTCCAAGATTTGTTTGGAAAATAAGATTAAAAATTGTGAATAGTCGCATCAAAACCTAACTAGTTAACATTTTTGTTAATGAATGGAGCAGAAGTGGGGCCCTAGATAGTGGCGCTGCAATTCAAAAGTTCGAAAATGGTGAGAAAATAAGCATACTGTGTTGCGTTAAGGGTACCATCAGAAGCAAACTAATTAAACAGGATCTAGCCGCTAATCACCATAGCAAAACTCCACTTAGATGTCTAATCTTTCCGAAAATTGAAAAGCAAGGAAAGGAACTCTCAACTGAACTATAAGCAAACCCTCGAGATCGAGGGTGGGGTTGCGTTGCGTAGCAGCCTAGGAATTGTTCAAATCAAACCCTTCGCTTTCGAAGATGAAAACAGTCTCCGATTGGATCCATTCGTGTTCCAAAGAGCAATCGACGACGTACAAAGAATGGTTCAACTCAGCCGATTCAGGTTTTACTGCTTCGCTTCCTTTCATTTTTCAACTCCATTCGCATTCGGATGCAACTCATTCTTTTTTCTTTTCTTCTCTTTTTGGATCGTAGACGGAGATGGCCGTATCTCTGGAAATGATGCAACCACGTTCTTTTCTCTCTCCAACTTGTCTCGCTCTCAACTCAAGCAGGTGTATATTCCCTTTCCTATTATTCATTTTTCAATTTTCAAGGAGTCTTCAATTTTTGTGTCAGTCTCGGATTAAGTTACCGGGACTGATTTTTCAGCTATAATCATTCTTCGTAAGTTGAGTTAGTTTATTTGTATTTCCGATTTTAATGAAATTTAACCTACACTTGCTTAATTGCTCTCCATAGGTTTGGGCCATCGCTGATGCTAAAAGACAAGGATTTCTAGGTTTTCAAGAGTTTGTTATCGCAATGCAGGTTCGAGTTTTGAATTATCGGTTCTTGGTTTTAATATGGACAATCTGATATCAGAATCTTACTTTCAATTGAATGTTTGTTGTAATAAACAGCTCGTTGCGCTGGCACAAGCAGGATACGATATCAACTCAGATATCTTTAACGCGGAAAGTAAGTTCACTTATGTAATGCCATTCATGCTGGCTATTTGTTTGCCTTTACCTTATAAGATGCTTACCCGCTTTCTTGTGGAACGACGTGTTCCATGTGTGGTGGTAAGGATACTTAAGTGAGATCCCATTTCATGGCCGCTTTTATATGTGGGCTGTGAATCACTTGGCGTGATTCGAGTCATTCATTGTGTCACTGCAAGGCTGAATTAACTGACATGTATGTGTGCAAAAGAAAGTTCATCTGCTTCATTATTGAGGTTTTATTTCTCAAGTCCTATAAATCCAAATTTCATGAAGTACTGAAAGGGAAACAGGCCTGAGAAAATCTGCTGGTCCGGATACGTACAGAAATGGATAACCTACTAAACTTCTTGAGCCTTGTGAAATGGGAGGCTGTTGGTCTCAATTTGAGTAATGGTTCACAAAAATTGTTGCAATAGGAATATATGTTATCTTTTGGATTCAAAGAGACAAGTTTCTCTTGTGTCTAAATTCGTTGTCTGTCGTTCCTAATACTTTGTAGTATTCAGTATTCATTCTTTCCAATGCATTTTAATTATTCCATTTCTTTTTATTTCAGTTGACAAGGAAAATATTAAATCTCCAGTAATGGAAGGGCTTGATGCTTTAATAGCTGTAAGCTATTTTTGTACCTCACCTTGTCTTTAGAAATTGAATAATATTAATACTGTTGATTGTTTTTCTTAATGTTTTTCCTTTCCTTTTTTTTTTCAGAAAACAAAGAGTTTGCATTCCCAACCTGACGCATCTGGTTAGACATGTAATTTTTTTCCATATTCATGTCATTGTACTGTTTAATTAATATTGATTCTATTATTTACTGATGATATGTAGGGACTGCTCAACCTCAGCTTTTGTCCCTCAATTCATGGGCTGCTCCAAAATCTGCGAAGAAAGTGAGTCCCCCAAATCAATGCCCATTTTAACAACAATAAGTAGTTTTCTTTTAAAAGATTTTAGAAAATGAAAAGTCACTTTCGTTTTACAGGTGAACAACCAATATGTAAAAATGTCTTAAATTTGGTTTGTTCTTGTGAAGATTGTATGAATTAAGGATAGTTAACATATGGTGCAAAAATTAAAAGACACCTTTAAACTAGTGAATGGTTGGATTATTTTAAGAGATAGATGCATTCAGAATTGATAGCATTCTTCTTGCATACATTCATTGCTGACAAATCTGTTGATGCATACAAGGGAATATTGGATCAATGTGATTACCAAGTTAAAATTATTAATAATGTGCGCTTGTGAACTCATTACTTTTCAAGCTCAATTACATAGGCCTTGTGTTACTTTAGTTGGTTGCCAGGTATATTCTAATTATAAAAGTTTGGTCTATTTTAGTTATCTCTCAGTGCAGTTACATCAATAATTGATGGCTTGAAGAGATTGTACATGGAAAAGCTAAAGCCGTTGGAGGTCACTTATCAATTCAATGATTTTGTATCTCCGTTATTGGTTAGTGACTTATACACCCAATATATAAATAAAATGTCAAATTTTGTGAACTGCACATTTGTGCATATTAATTAATTAAGATGACTTATTATTCAGGTAAATGTGAAATATTCAGTTTAAGAATGTCTATGGTTTGTCTTTCAGACCAACAGTGATTTTGATGCTAAACCAATGGTCATGCTTCTTGGTCAATATTCCACAGGGAAAACAACCTTCATAAAACATTTGCTAAGATGCGATTATCCAGGTTGGTTAAGTCGTGGGTGTAGCAGCTGCATTATTTGAAATCCTTAGTACAAATAATATATGAAGGGATGTAAATTACTTTATTGATCCTATCTCCTGTTAATTATTCGCACAGGTGCACACATCGGACCAGAGCCTACAACTGACAGATTTGTGGTTGTCATGGTACCATAATCTTTTTTTATAGCATTGGTTTTGAAAATTGTTAATTTGTCCCCTTTTCTTGTTCATTTGTGCTTTGCTTGTGCTCATGGAGGTTCAAAGCTGAATATGTTTTTTACTTGTAGTCTGGTCCTGATGAAAGGAGTATTCCTGGAAACACAATAGCTGTTGATGCTGATATGCCTTTTAGTGGCCTGACAACTTTTGGTGGCTCATTTTTGTCGAAGTTCCAATGTTCTCAACTGCCACATCCAGTGAGTTTTCTATATATATATATATATATATATACTTACAACTTGTGTCATTTATTTGTCCTTGAACCTGAAGCAATTTTTTCTTTCAGCTGCTAGATGAAATAACCTTTGTGGACACTCCTGGTGTCCTCTCTGGAGAAAAACAAAGGACTCAACGAAGTTATGACTTCACCGGTGTTATATCTTGGTTTGCTGCAAAATGTGATCTGATACTTCTCCTATTTGACCCTCATAAACTTGACATTAGTGATGAATTTAAACGTGTAATTGGAGCTCTACATGGTCATGATGACAAGATACGTGTGGTTTTGAATAAAGCGGACCAAATTGATACTCAACAAGTAATGCACTGCCGTCAACTATATTTATCCTGGTCTAAATAAATTTGTGATTCACTTTTGACTTATTTCCATACCTCATTTTAATAACGTAGCTCATGAGAGTTTATGGAGCATTGATGTGGTCTCTGGGGAAAGTTCTTAATACTCCAGAAGTTATGCGTGTATATATTGGGTAGGTTTCATCTTTTACGTACTGCTAATGATTCCTGCTTTATTTACAGTGACTCATTCAAGTATTTAACCATTCATTTAAGATTGTACTGTCTTGTTTCTGTTGAACATTATTCGATCTCAGTTTTGTTGACCAATTGATTGATCTTTTTGACACTTTGTAGTTGAATTTTACTTTTAAAATGCTTAGCATTTGTTGATGTTTCACAGTGCTTTCATATCACATCTATTGATTCCTCTAACTAGTTCTCGAACATCAGGTATAACTTTATTTTTCTTTTCATTGCCAGCTCATTTAATGATAAGCCTATAAACGAAGGCTTTGTTGGCCCATTTGGACAGGAGCTCTTTGAAAAGGAACAGAATGATCTCCTTGCAGATTTGGTAGATATTCCAAGAAAGGCATGCGACAGTCGGGTAGGGTCCTATTTTCATAATATTGTTTCTCCTGGTATTTCAAATATGTGAATTATGTGCATATTGCAGATCGTTCTAGTAATCCTCCTAATATTTGTTTATCCTGTAATATATTCTTTTCTTTTTCTGGTTCTATATTCTGATGTCGTTGGAACTGTGCAGATCAATGAATTTGTGAAACGTGCTAGATCTGCTAAAATTCATGCGTATATAATTAGTCATCTTAGGAATGAGATGCCTGCAATGATGGGCAAAGCTAAGGCTCAACAAAGGCTTATAGAGAATCTTGAAGACGAATTTAGAAAGGTCTCTCCTTTCACTTCTTCTCCCTTATTTCCCCTAATTTCTTAATTCTTATCATATACGACCTTGTTAAACAGGTTCAAAGGGAGTTTCATCTACCAGCTGGTGATTTTCCTAATGTAGAACACTTCAGAGAGGTTTTGAGTGGCTATAGCATTGACAAATTTGAGAAACTAAAGCCCAAAATGATTCAAGCTGTTGATGACATGCTTGGATACGAAATACCAGAGTTATTAAAAAAATTTAGAAATCCTTATGATTGAATGAAATAAGTTTTCAAACATGTTTTCCATTTTATGATTGTTTTTCGGCTGAGATTTTTATATAAATGATGGATTTTTTTCATGTTTCAATCTCTATCTTAGTATATACCTCATGCGCAACTCATAGTGAAATTTACTATGTAAAAGCAGTTAATTATATTCTATTTGTTTTTTATTTTTCTCCTCGGTTATACCTCAAAAACTCAAGTGAACTATTGTAAAATAATAATATCGAATCTACAATAATTGAATGTTTGACTTTCTGATTATCAAAATTTAGTATGAAATAAAAGAATGAAAAATTAATGGAAATTGAGTATTGTTCCTTGAAATAAAAATTAAAGAAGGAAATAAAAAAATGAAAATAGGATATATAGAAAACTTACAAGATCAGGTTTCTCACAGTTTTTATTGATTCAATCTGTCTATATGTTTTTTTTTTATTATTTTTGAAAGTGAATTAACTTAACTTACTCTCTTAGGATGTGATGATGTATCAAAATTGAAATAACTCCTATTATCTTATTAATGTTCAGTCCTTTTTCTCCGTTCTATGCATTTTACAATTACAAGTGCCCATGTCCAGTCTTAGGAGATACCTTATAAGCATATGCACATAAACAAGGAAACACAAGCTGAAAAAGAGTTCATACATCTAGAGAAGCCATGGGTGACTGAAGTCTTAGAACTCTTTGACACTACTGTTCAAAAAATACATTCACCTTACATTTACCTTTTGTAATAAAATATTATATTTCAATAAAATAACAATTTTTTTGAATTGTAATCTATAAATAATACAACTAGAGCCTACTTAGAAGGCAATTTTTGAACACGTGTCATCATAGAGATTTTTGGGTAAAAAAAAATCAAATGTTTAATACCTAAAATAGCAAAACGTGAACCAATCATCACACAATGGACCACTTAAAAAAAGCCACGTAGCACTTTTTAAACATATCATTTTTCTCTCTCTTCGCTTTACTCTCTTTCAAGCCCTCACACTTTCCTGAAACCCTAATTCTCTCATAAACTCTCACGCTTCTGATGTGAGTTGATTTTAAGATGATTCATTAATTTGTGACACTTTAAGAACATGATGAGGAATTGACTAAAAGAAGACAAGGTGCAGCACAATAAGGAGGCTTAAGGAAACATCAATGGAGTTCAATGTCTTCCAAATGATGAACCAAACTCATGAACATGAGTGCCATATTCTTACACAACAATATAAATACGGAAATTGAAAGGAAAGCAAGATCAACACATTAAACCGAATATAAACACAATATAAAGCAAATGAACCGATTGGAATGAAGAAATAAGTGCAGAATTGAAAAGGAAACACAAGAACAACAAGAACAATCGGTAGAATTGAAGAACAAGACAACACAACATTTTTTTGGAATTGAATGGAATGGAAAAAAAGGAATTAGAAGATGAATGATAGGAAGAACTTATGTGAATGAAGCCATGGAAAGGAATAACACGCCACTTGGATGGTGATTGATCCAAGATAAGTGCAAGATGCCGCCACTTGAGAGCTTTCCAAATTCACAAAATAAGAGTAGTAGAAGGAGAACAATTCTCACAACTCACAATTTGTGTATGGTAACTTTTCTTCAAATTCCAAATCTGAATTTACATGAGCATAACACCTCTATTTATAGTGTGAGAGGGTTGAAATTAAAGTGGGAAAATTCAAATGAGAAGCATTTGAATTTGGCGCCAATTCCAAGTCACAAGGGAGGTGTGACTTGGTTTCTTACTTTGAGACATCCTAAAACTACACATACACCTTCTTTTTATCTTTGTACATTAACACCCCTTATATCTATATCCACACCTTCCTTTTATGTTCTACATAAAACCTACTCTACTTTTGTTTATTCTTTACTATTTCGACCCTTTATGTGAGCCCACTTATTTACAACATTTTTCTAATTATTTTAAGAAGACTAATAGGAAGAACTTCAAGTGCTTTGACCCTTGTCCATTCCTCTTTGTGATGAAGTCTTTCTTTGCTTGTTGAGATGACCTTTCAAGTACAACATCCTTGGTCATCTTTATGTATTTTTGGTTTACATCAGCTTCCCTCATGCTTCACTCCTGCCTATACTGCAAAACAAAACCCTACCTTTAATGTTTTTCACCATTTCGGTAACTTTGGACATGTCGTAATGGAAAACTATTTTTTCCAATAAGAGATTGGTGGAAATGGCGTTTGCTTTTAAAATTTGAAATGGTCATGACTATCACTATATATACAATGTCGTATTGAGCATTTTTTTACACGGTTTTCTTCTTTTCATTCTCCATGGACTAGGTAATCTTTTATACTGTTTAGATTTTTTTTATCATTTCTATTATATTTGTGTTCTACTGAGTTTGTTCATCAGTTTCCGTGACCCATATGTTCATATAATTTTTTTTCCTGTTTCTGTTATTAGTTTCTTTTGCCATTGCTTAATATAATTTTTGTTTTGTTTTTTACTATGGTTTCTTACGTTTTTCGCAACTGATGTATTTTTATAGGGTTTTCTGTTCAAAGTTTCTGCTTTTATCTTTTCTGTCCATTCCATTCATCTCTTTTTTGCATTTTTTTTCATCTATAAATAATACAAATAAACCCACTTAAAAGGCAATTTTTGAACACGTGTCACCAAAGAGATTTTCAAGAAAAAATAAATCAAATATTTAATACCTAAAATAGCAAAACGTGAACCAATCATCACACACCATGTGGACCACTTAAAAAAAAGTCACATAACACTTTTTAAACATCTCATTTTTCACTCTTTACGCTCTACTCTCTTTCAAACATCACTTTTCCGAAACCCTAATTCTCTCAGAAATTCTCATGCTTCACTCTTTCCTATACTGCAAAATAAAACCCTACCTTTAATGTTTTTCACCATTTCGGTAACTTTGGACATGGCGTAATGGAAAGATTTTCTTTCCAATATGAGATCGGTGGAAATGTTGCATGCTTTTGAAATTTGAAATGATAATGGCTATCATTGTATATACGATATTGTATTTTGCATTTTTTTTACTTGATTGCGGTTTTCTTCTCTTTCTTACATTTTTTGCAACTGATGTGGTTTTATAGGTTTTATGTTCAAAGTTTCTTGCCTTTATCTTTTCTGTCCATTCCATTCATCTCTTTTCTGCATTTTTTTTCATCTAAGTGAAATCTTCATTACATTTTGTTTGATTTCTGTAATTTTTTTTATCTTTTCTATTTACTGTCTTTTGGTTTTGTTATTAAGTATTTATCTTTCGTTGTACATATTTTGTACATATTGTTAGCTCCATTTTTTTCCCAATTATTCTATTTGTATTGTGAAATCTTCATTGCATTGTTTTCATTTTCAGCATTTTATTTTATGTTCTAAGTTCTGTGTTTTTTTTTTTCATTGCATCATAATTACAAAGCACATAACACAAATAAATACATAAGGCGTGTTTGGGTTGCTGCAAATTCTAATAATTTGAGTAGAATATTTGGAAAGAATGTAATCAAATTTAAAATTTGAATTGAATTTTGATGAAGTTTGGAGCCTTTTTTTTAGTATCTATAAATCATACAAATAAAGTACATTATGAAGGAAGTTTTTGAACACTTATCACCACAAAGATTTTTGGGAAAAAATAAATCAAATGTTTAATACCTAAAATAGAAAAATGTGAACCAATCATCACACAACATGTTGACCACTTAAACAAAGTCATGTAACACTTTTTAAACATCTCATTTTTTCTCTCTCCGCTTTACTCTCTTTCAAACCTCACTTTTCCGAAATCCTATATACAATATTGTATTTTGCATTTTTTTTTACTTGATTGCGGTTTTCTTCTTTTCATATGATTTCTTACATTTTTCGCAACTGATGTAGTTTTATAGGGTTTTCTGTTTAAAGTTTCTTGCTTTTATCTTTTCTGTCCATTCCATTCATATCTTTTCTGCATTTTTTTTCATCTATGTGAAAACTTCATTGTATTTTGTTCGATTTCTGCAATTTTTTTTATCTTTTCTATTCACTGTCTTTTGGTATTAAGTATTTATCTTTTTTTATTCATGGTACATATTTTGTACGTATTGTTAGCTGCATATTTCTCAATTATTCTATTTGTATTGAGAAATTTTTATTGCATTTTTTTTGTTTTCTGCATTTTATTTTATGTTCTAAGTTTTGTGGTTTTTTTCATTGCATCATAATCACAAAACACCTACAGAAGATAATACAAGCAAAAAATAAGGCGTGTTTGGTTGCTAAAGAAGGTAATCAAATTTGAAATTCAAATTTAAAATTTGAATTGAATTTTGATGAAGTTTAGAGCTTTTTTTTGTATTTATAAATAATACATTAAAGTTCATTTAGAAAGAAATTTTTGAATATGTGTCACCACAAAGATTTTTGGGCAAAAATAAATCAAATGTTTAACACCTAAAATAAAAAAACGTGAACCAATCATCACATGACATGTGGACCACTCAAAAAAATTCACGTAGCACTTTTTAAACATCTCATTTTTTCTTTCTCTTTGCTTTATTCTCTTTCAAACCTCACTTTTTTCGAAACCATAATACTCTCATAACTCTCACGCTTCACCCCTCCCTATACTGCGAAACAAAACTTTACCTTTAATGTTTTTCACCATTTCGATAACTTTGGACATGACGTAATGGAAATATTTTTTTTTTCCAATAAGAGATCGGTAGAAATGGTGCTTGCTTTTGAAATTTGAAATAATAATGACTATCATTATATATACGATATTGTATTTTGCATTTTTTTTACTTGATTGCGGTTTTCTTCTTTTCATATGATTTCTTACATTTTTTCGCAACTGATGTAGTTTTATAGGGTTTTCTGTTTAAAGTTTCTTGCTTTTATCTTTTCTGTCCATTCCATTCATATCTTTTCTGCATTTTTTTTCAGTGAAAACTTCATTGTATTTTGTTCGATTTCTGCAATTTTTTTTATCTTTTCTATTCACTGTCTTTTATGTATTATGTATTTATCTTTCGTGGTACATATTTTGTACGTATTGTTAGCTCCATTTTTTTCTCAATTATTCTATTTGTATTGTGAAATCTTCATTGCATTTTTTTCGTTTTCTGCATTTTATTTTATGTTCTATTGCATCATAATCACAAAGCACATACAAAAGGTGACACAAGTAAAAAATAAGACGTGTTTGGATTGCTGCAAATTCTAACAATTTGGGAAGAATATTTGGAAAGAAGGTAATCAAATTTGAAATTTGAATTGAATTTTGATGAAGTTTGGAGCCTTTTTTTAATATCTATAAATAATACAAATAAAGTCCATTTAGAAGGATGTTTTTGAACACGTGTCACCACAAAGATTTTTGGGCAAAAATAAATCAAATGTTTAATACTTAAAATAGAAAAACGTGAACCAATCATCACACAACATGTTGACCACTTAAAAAAAGGCACGTGGCTTTTAGTTACCAATTATTTAGTTTCTAAATTTGGTAGCAAAAACTTTGGTTGCTAGTTAGATACCAATCTAGAAACCATTTAACAATAATATAAAATAATTTAAAAAAAAAAAAAAATTAGTCTCTAAAATGATCTATAATTTAGTCACTATAGCAACTAATTATTTTTTGTCACTAAAAATTAGTTTCTATTTCATGATTTTTTTGTAGTGTTATTACTTCCTTTCTTTAATGTTATAATTAGCTAATAATTAATATAAGGAGAATGATGAGTTTCAGAGATTACATGAATTATAAGAAAAAATGTCATTGGAAGTCCTATCTCAACAAAATTAGTTTATTGAATAGGTCCTCAATTTGTGTGAATATGAGTTATACACGGTATTTGTTTCTAAAGATCGATTGTAGATGAGGGTTGTTTGGATCCATTGATTCAAATGAAAATGCGAGCATGTAAAAGCGAGAAAAATGCAAAAAACATTTCTCAGGTATGGAAGGATAAATGTGAAGAAAATCACGTAGATTGTGTCTCTTTTACATTTTTACCTTTCAATTTGTAATCAATATGTATAGTATATTTATATTGATGTAAAAATTGATGAATCCAAAGCAATATAATTCAATCTCATGAGATGGAAACTGATTGCGTGACAACAAGGCGCGTAATCGATTATCACTGTTTTAAAAAGGAGACATAACAATTATGAAATGTTTTTTCAAGAGCAATCAATGTTTTCAAACGCATATCCTTTTGTACTGATAATTGATGTTTCCATATGCATATTCTATATTCCCTTCATTTTATACTAATAACCGATGTTTCCATACACATAATTGATGTTTCCTTTATTTTGTAATGATAATCAATATTTCCATATTTGTTTTGCAGGCATAATCGAAGTTGTCTTCATTTATATATTTATGTTTTTTATTTAAATAAAACATTAAATAATTTAGAATATGTATTTATTTAGAATTTTCAATATTTCAGGAATTTTATATATTTCAGATTTTTATTTAAATATAACATTAAATAATTTAAGATTTGTATTTATTTAGGATTTTGAATATTTTAAAAATTTTATAAATTTCAAATTTTTATTTAAATAACACATTAAATAATTTAAAATTTGTATTTATTTAAGATTTTGAATAATTTAAGAATTTTATTTATTTCATATTTTTTATTTGTTTAAGTAGGACTTTAAATAATTTAGAATTTGTATTTATATAGGATTTTTAATTTTAGGAATTTTATATATTTTATATTTTTATTTAAATAAGACAATAAATAATTTAGAATTTGTATTTATTTAATATTTTGAATATTTTAGGATTGTTTTATATATTTCAATTTTTTATGTAAATAGAATATTAAATAATTTAGAATATGTATTTATTTAATATTTAGAATAATTTAGAAAATTTATTTTTTTATATTTTTTTTATCTAAGTATTAAATAATTTATGATTTGCCTTTATTTATGATTTTGAATATTTTTGAAATTTTATATATTTCAGATTTTTTAATATAGAAAAATAAATAATTTAGGATTTATATTCATTTAATATTTTGAATAATTTAGGAATTTTATTTAATTTGGATTTTTATTTAAATATCACATTAAATAATTTAAAATTTATGATTTTTAATATTTTATATTTTTATTTAAATAAGACATTAAATAATTTAAGACTTATATTTTATTTTAGATTTTGAATATTTATAATATTATATATTTCAGATTTTTATTTAAATAGAATATTAAATAATTTTTTTTAACAATCATAAATATGTTTCGACAATTTCGCATAATTAATATTTTTTTAAAATTAATTCTTATACATTACCTTAAATAATATTTTAATTTAAAAAATTATAATTTACAAATAAATAAATCAAATTAATTTTTCAACAATTTTTAAACATAAGAATAAATTTATAATAATATATTTTTATCAATAAAAAAAATACTATTTCAATCACATCAAATTACAAACTGTCATATATTTATATTTTTTAACTTTATTTAACTTAATTAAAATAATTATTTCTTCATATTTTCTTTCAAATGATCTATGATTTACTGTTTTAAATTTACTTTTAATCCAAACAAAAGAGAAGGATCCATTTGCTTCCAACTACGTATGTACAAAATAAAAAAAAACATAAAAATCACAAAATCAAAAAGTAAAAACTCAATTAAAAACATAAAACAAGGGAAGAAAGTTTGGACATTTTTTCTTTGCAAGTATGTGAAGATTTACGGAGTAATCACTGTTTAAAATATATATATATATATATATAAAAGAAATAAAATAAATATATATATATATAACAAAATATGTATTAATATGAATTCATAATCCATATTTTTGTTATATATATATATATATATTTATAATTATTATATTTTTTTTATATTATTAATTCATTAATATTTATAGTTATATTATAATAAAATAAACATAATTTATTATATAATATAATATAAATGATAATCATTATTAAAATAATAAAAAGTATTAATAAATATATAAACTGAATATTAAAATAAAAAGTATTGATTATTACGAAGTGGTAAGCCTAACTCAACCCCATAAAATCGGCTCATAGGGTTGAGGTTTGCACCCATTTATATACAATGAAAGGCTCTAATCTCTAGTCGATACACACCCCTCACGCCGAGACTGCCAACTCGTGCGTGAGACTATATATTATGGGTGGTCCGATAGTGGGTGGCACGATAGGCCCAACACAAATACTCACTAGGATAGGCTCGAAATGACTCTGATACCATATTACGAAGTGAACTTTAACTCAACCCCATAAAACCGGTTCATAGGGTTGAGGTTTGCACCCATTTATATACAATGAAAGGCTCTAATCTCTAGTCGATACACACCCCTCACGCCGAGACTGCCAACTCGTGCGTGGGACTATATATTATGGGTGGTCCGATAGTGGGTGGCACGATAGGCCCAACACAAATACTCGCTAGGATAGGCTCGAAATGGCTTTGATACCATATTACGAAGTGAACTTTAACTCAACCCCATAAAACCGACTCATAGGGTTGAGGTTTGCACCCATTTATATACAATGAAAGACTCTAATCTCTAGTCGATACACACCCCTCACGCCGAGACTGCCAACTTGTGCGTGGGATTATATATTATGGGTGGTCCGATAGTGGGTGGCACGATAGGCCCAACACAAATACTCGCTAGGATAGACTCGAAATGACTCTGATACCATATTACGAAGTGGACTTTAAGCCTAACTCAACCCCATAAAACTGGCTCATAGGGTTGAGGTTTGCACCCACTTATATACAATGAAAGGCTCTAATCTCTAGTCGATGTAGGATCTCCAACATTGATAATAATTTTTTTAAATAATGACTATAATAAAATAATTAAAAGAATTATAAATAATAATGATAAAAATAAATAAAATGAAATAATAAAATTAAAATTATAAAATAATTATAAAATTGTTATCTTTTACTTAATTAAAATTAATTTATAATAATATAAGTAAACTAGTTATAATAAATATATATATATATATACATATATATTTTATAATTTTTTAAAATTTATTATATCTATTACTTACAAATTTTTTATAAATTTTTCTTTTACTTTTCACTCTATTTAATTAATTTATTTTAATTTTATTTACTTTAGTTCAAATAACTTCACTTCTATATTATTTTTTTCAAATTCACTCTTCAAAATCTGTAATCCAAACAAAAGAGTAGTGTTGTAAATATGGAAAACCAACAATCCAATTCCCTTAGTCGTATATCAGAAGAACATCAAATTTAACTCTAAGTTGTAATAACTACTATCAAAATTTGGAATTGTAACACTAGTTTGCCCTTTTGAGTCACAAGACCATCTTAATAAAGAAGTCGGAAGCATAAAATTTGACTTATTTATTATCAATTATTATTACAAGCTCGTCAAGATAACTAAATACGTTTTAAAAAAGTGAACTTGTTTTTAATCGATATTTTTTTTAATTTATTTAGTTTCTGGATGATATTTGTGGCAGGTATTTCCTTTTAATAGCATATAATTTCTATTCATAATATTTGGATGGTGGTTGAATATGATTGTTTTGATATTAAAAATGTTTTCTTTTTACTCTGTAATAAATATTTAATATTAGTCTAAAATAACTCAATTTTCTTAACATAGATCACTATCTTTTTGGGATATAAGTACATTGGCATAATGAAAATTAGATAGTAATTTTATTAATGGCTTTAATAATTTCAATGACATAATAATATTTTAAAGTAAAATGTTTATAACTAATATAAAAAAGTGGTTAAGCGGCAGAAAGCATTGTTGTGGTTAGCTTTGATTGCATCTAGAGTGGAAATGGTGAAGTCAAAGAGATTTGAAGGAAAGGTGGCGATCGTGACGGCTTCCACGCAGGGAATCGGTTTAGCCATAGCCGAGAGGCTTGGCCTTGAGGGTGCTTCCGTTGTCATCTCTTCTCGCAGACAGGTTCAATTCTCCTTTCTTAATTTCTTTTCTATCCGCTCAATTTTACCTTTTCCCTTCATATTCTTCATCTTCATCCCCTTCAATTATCGCAGCAAAATGTTGACGCAGCGGCAGAAAAATTGAGGGCTAAAGGAATTGAAGTGTTAGGGGTTGTTTGCCATGTTTCTAATCCTCAACAAAGGAAGGACTTGATAGAAAAAACTGTACAGGTCAGAATTTCAGATTAATACTTTAACGCTGTAAACCATCACTTTTAAGTAATTCTAACTCATAGTTCTAAAACTTTGTTGTACAGTAATTTTATTGTTATTTATAACAAGTTATCCTAAGGATGATTTCTAAGTAGTTGACACTTTAAAAACATTTATACTTAATTTACATTTCTATTGAATTTTTACCGTAAAATTAAATAATTTTTTTAACGATAAATCGCAGTGTTTGATTTGATAACAATGAATAGTCTTGGCCCCCTCGATCATATTTTGTACGAGTCTAAATCTCATTAAGGCATATTATTATTTGTTGTTTTCGTCAGGAGGTGAGACTGATACTTGGCCTTCATTTTCTTCAATAAATAGTTTCTATAAAGTTGAAATCTGGTCTTCAAACTTAGTTCTTCTAATATGTGATTGAACATTCTGGTTTGTTACAGAAGTATGGAAGGATAGATGTTGTTGTGTCCAACGCTGCTGCAAATCCTTCTGTTGATTCCATCTTGCAAACGAAAGACTCTGTCCTTGACAAGCTATGGGAGATAAATGTCAAAGCCACTATACTACTTTTGAAGGTAATTAACTCTGAAATGGCCAATACAAAGAATAACGAATCTGATACTCTTGTTCATATGATGTGTTGATGATGTGATTGGTTTATATTGTGATTGATTTATGCAGGATGCTGTGCCTCACTTGCAGAAGGGTTCTTCTGTTGTTATCATTTCCTCAATTGCTGGTTATAACCCGCCACCTTCTTTGGCTATGTATGGAGTGACCAAAACAGCCCTTCTTGGACTTACCAAAGTTAGTACATGACTTGCAATGTTCCTTTAGAAGAATATAAACCACCGTTACCATCTTTTTTTTTAATTTGCTAATGGTTTGTAATATGCTGGGTAGGCCCTGGCTGCTGAGATGGCCCCAGACACTCGTGTAAACTGTGTTGCTCCTGGTTTTGTGCCAACCAATTTTGCTTCATTCCTTACAACTAATGATGCTGTGGTGAGTGTCTTCTGACAACATCCTCCCTCTCCCCCCCAATAGGTTTTCCTCCTCCCCCCTCTACATTTAATCCTTCTGTGTTACTGCAGAGGAAAGAGCTTGAACGTAAGACATTTCTTGGAAGGCTTGGTACAACAGAAGACATGGCTGCTGCAACAGCATTTTTGGCATCTGACGATGCTTCTTATATAACAGGAGAGACTATAGTGGTTGCAGGGGGAACGCCTTCAAGGTTGTAGCGTCCACTATTATTTTCTCAGTCAACACATATCTGAAGTTCTCGTTTGCAAGAAATTATAACGTGGTCGAGGATCGTGTGGTACCGGGACAATTTCCAACATGTCCTGTTAGTGGTTATGGCCCCTCTGCACCCATGGGGGTATATATGTGTTCACTTAGTGTTTATTTCCATTGCTTTTTAAGACCGCAAGGATATTACTAAGCTATGTTTGGGGTTATTTATTGAAGAAATTATTAGAGTTATCACTTTTTAAAAGGAAAAACAAGTTATGTACAATAGGAGAGTATTAGGGAATTTACATTGCATGGTAGAAAAAGAAGTATGAAATACGTGTTTATCCGAATTCAATTAAATTGCAACAAAATCTTTCATAATTTTTCGAATTATTCTAGTGCCCTGCAGGCAAGTGTCAACTCACTGGTATTTGTCTACTGCTACGGAGTATTTGAAGAGTAGAGGTAACTTTTGAAGAGAACTTCTTCCCTGCAAGTGTGATGTGTCGTAACTTGGTTTAAATATCCTTTTTTTTTCAAAGTTTTAGCGTTTTAAAGTAATGGTAGATGCTTTAAAAAAATAATGTGCGGTTATATATATATATATATATGAAAAACTTTTTTTTCCTAGAATGGAAAAATTAAATAAGAAATGAAAAACCAGCATTTATAACTAAAAGGAAACACTTGTTTTGAACCAATCCTGATCAGATTCATGGATAGCAGGAAATGAAGTTTGTTACTATGTGATTACCTTTTATATGCTCTCTTATGCTTATAATGAATCAAGAAGCCTCAAGATGATAAGTAGGAAATGTGGCAGACTGAGAATTACATGAACAGGGTTGGGCTTGGATGCCTTGAATGTTGTTTTGAGCTTCCTAGTTGGGGGGCTAACCTTCTTGAACACCAATGGGACTTGATTTTGGAGTTGTGGAACTGCTTGGTGCTCTCCCTTTTGCAAAGTTTAGCTGGGATGGTGGCAGACTTAATAATCTGTATGCATGGACACCTGACTCTATGACAGCATGTTGTGAGAGCATGTTGTCATAGAGTCCGACTCTGATATCGCAGCCAAATTCCATAGTTCTTGATTTTGGTTGGATTTTTCTCAAAAATCTCATTGATGGCTAGAATTTGCCCGTTGCTTTTCTTGACTTTCTTTAGGTTGCTCAAGAAATACCAGAACTTAGATTTGGCACGGACCTCAGTAGGAAGAGCCTCCCCACAACTTGCTACTGGTGAAACCTGAAGTTGACCATGGTTACAACTTACAACTGCTTACTGTTGTCTCAGTTGCAGATATTTTTTCTGTGCATCATATACTAAAATCTTTTACTCAACATAAATGATAATTGATTTCGATTTCTAAATGAGATTTTTATCCATACCAAAATTACTTTTATTAACAAAATCTGTTGTTAATCATATAAAAAATATATTTCAAACAGATCGGTTAAACTATGAAAAGGATAATTGCTTATTTGAATGACTTTATCAAGATATTAATAGAACAGCTCTTGCATAAACATTCTTATATATTTTTATACTTTGATTTTCATTGGAAGAACTCTTTCTTATTTTTAACAGAATCAATAGTGTAATCTGTGAAGTTCAAAAATTTCACCTTTTCGTTAACTCAATTTACTAGAATGTTATATAACTCTTTTAAAACAAGAGTTACTAGTTAATTTTGGTTATGTTTCCAAAACAGAACAGTTGTATTGTAACAAAAAGAGAGTTTATAAGTTCTTCAAGAGTGATTTGAATAAAATATAACAATTTTACTTCTATCCGACCAACATTTGTGTTATGAAATCATACCTTTGTGTGTGAGTGAACACCAAAGTGAGAACCATGTGTGCTAAAGTGATCCAGAGAAAAAGGGAGATTATTACTAGAATCAACCTTAATAGTGGTATCAGTTTGCTAGGTGAGATGGTGACCAATAAAGAATTAGAATCAAGGGTGGACTCTTTGGAGAAATTGGTGGCAAATTCTCAAGAAGCAACCCATAAATCTTTACAAGGTTTACAATAGGTTGTTGAAGGTTTAATTTCTTCCATGTCTGTTGGGGCCATCTTACAGCAACTTCCGTCTTCTTCTTGCAAAATCAAGTACTTGTCAAGATTTCTTCTCCGGTGCTTGATAAAACCCAATTGCATTTTCCATCATTTGATGGATCCAATTTTTGGGATTGAAGGGCCAAAGTGGAGCAATAATTCGAATTGGAGGACACCCCAATACAACAAAGAGCAAGATTATTGCCGCTTTTAATGGAGGGCAAGGCTTTTGCGTGGCAAAGTCATTACATTAAGACTTTTGATTTCCAAGATCAATCTTGGACACAAATCTTGAAGGATGCAACTCAAAGATTTGATGATGGTGCCTTTTATGATCCCGTGGCTGAATTGGCTGGTTTAAAACAGGGAAGTTCTTTAGTTGATTATTTGGAAAAAAGATTGATAATCTATTGGCCAGAGTTATGGTTTCTGAAGAAATTGTTTTGAATTTTTCTTGTTAGGTTTAACTGTGAGATTGGAGTAATAAGTTCGTTGACACATACCTTCTACACTTCAAGAAGCAGTGCAGTTAGTCCGTCTCCAGGAAGATGTATTGCAGGGATTGACTGGTTTCAATGGAAAGTTCAGAGGAGCAACACATGAATTTTAAGATAGGAAATCAATCCGAGTTTTACCATAAATCTAACTTATTACTACATTACAATCTCATGTTGCACCAAGTTCCTTTAAGCCAATCATAAGATTAATACTGCAGGTTCTATTTCAAGAAAAGAGGTTAGTGAACGTATTTCTAAGGGGTAGTGTAGATTCTGTGGTGAAAAATGGGATAAGAACCATAAAAATAAATGTAAAGTTTGGGGCAAATTAAATTATATTTTGGTTTCCCAAGATCAGATTTAGGATCTTTTGGATGGATTGTATGGAGCTACTTATTTTTCAAAATTAGACCTAAGAAGTGGATATAATCAGGTTAGAATGCATCCATCATATATTTATAAAACAACTTTTAGGACTCATAATGATTTGTATGAGTCGGTACTTTTGCCTTTTAGTCTTAGTAACGCCCCTTCTACATTTTCAAATCTTATGAATTATATTTTTCAATCTTATTTAAGAAAATTCATATTGATTTTCTTTGATGATATATTAATCTATACTAAGACTTAATGCATTGACATAACCTTACCATATTACACAATCATGTTTGAGTAAAAAGAAATGTAGCTTTGGAAAGACACAGATAAATTATTTGGGACATCAAATTTCTATGCAAGGAGTTCAACCTGATCTAGAAAATTTTTGGTTGTTCAAGAATGACCACAACCTACCAATTTAAAGGAGTTGCATGGATTCTTAGGACTGTCTGGCTACTATAGACACTTTATTCAGGAGTATGCTAAGATTGTAACACCTTTGACAACTTTACTACAGAAAAATATTCCTTATGTGTGGGGTGTTGAAGCTGATACAACTTTTCACAGGTTAAAAGAGGCATTAACCACTGCTCCAATTTTAATATTACCAGATTTTTCCCAATCTTTTACTATTGAAACTGATGCTTCAGGAATAAGGATTGGAGTAATCACCCTATTGCCTACATAAGTAATGCAATGGGACCTAAATATCAATTGTTATCTGCATATGAGAGAACTTTTTGCTATTCTACTTGCTGTAAAAAAAGTGGCAACATTATTTTTTAGATCAATATGTGGTAATAAAAACATATCAAAAGGCTTTGAAGCATTTGTTGGATCAACCACCTACAATAATGTCATAGAATTGGGGTTTGGAAAAGCTTATAGGTTTGGATTTTCGCATTGAATATAAAAAAGGTAAAGACAATGTAGTAGCAGATGTACTGTCACGAAACTCTACCAAAGGTAAGTTAGCTTCAATGTTTGTAATAACTTCTGAATTAATTCAGAGAGTTAAGGATTCTTAGACAGGGGATCATAAATTACAAAAAGTTATTAATAGTATTCGCTTGACTCAAAATCCCTATAAACATTATACTTTTGAGAATAATTTATTGAGGAGAAAAGGTAAGTTAGTGGTTGGAGACAATGCAGAATTGCGAAAATAGATTCTCCAACACTTTCATGATTCAACAATCGGAGGCCATTTAGGATATGAGATGACTTATAGAAAAGGATTAAAGATCACTTTTATTGGAAGGGTAGGTAGAAAGAGGTCAAAAAGTGAGTCTAGAATTGTCATATATGTAAAAAAATGTAAGCCTTTACTTCAATTTCCCGTGGGTATGTTACAACCATTATTTATTCCTGATAGTCCTCGGAAATTTATATCCATGGACTTTATTTTTGGTATCCCTAAATCTTGTTCTATGATTGTATTTTTTGTTGTTATAGACCGTTTAACTAAGTATGCTCATTTTTTGCCACTTGCACATCCTTTTGGAGCGGCTAAGATGACAACCCTTTTCATGGACAATATTATCAAGCTTCATGGATGGCCACTGGACATCATATCGGATAGGGACTCCATTTTCATGAGTCATTTTTGGATTGAGTTGATGCACAAGAATGGTGTCAAGCTTCTACGCTCAACGAATTTTCATCCACAGGCAGATGGTCAAATAGAGGCGGTAAATAAATCCATCAAGGCTTATCTTCGTCGTGTTTCTAGGGACACTCCTTCCAAGTGGATTAAGTACTTACCTCTTGCGGAATTGTGGTACAACACCAAATTTCATATAGCTATACAGTTGACTCCATTTGAAGCTCTTTATGGCTATCCTCCTTCTATTCCCACTACTATAAAAAATACAAATTCTTTAATAGAAGCGGTAGCCTATACTATGAAGACACGAGATGAAATTAATAAGCTATTATAAGCAAATCTGGTTAAGGCACAACAACATATGAAGTTTTATGCGGATTTAAAAAGGACTGAGAAGTAATACAAGGTTGGAGATTGGGTTTATTTAAAGATTCAACCATGCAGGCAAACAACTTTATCCAATACACATTTTCACAAGTTAGCTGCCTGATATTATGGTCCCTATAAAGTTTTAGAAAGGATTGACAATGTGGCTTATAAATTGGAATTACCTACTGACTCTAAGATTCATAATATTTTCCATGTTTCCTTACTCAAACCATCAGATGGAAATAAACTAGTATCTACAACTTTACCTTTTGTTGACAGTGATAGTCATTTTGTTCCACAACCATTGGTGAATTTACCTCGTAGAATGAAGAGACAAAACAATAAATTTATAACTAAAGTGTTGGTGCAGTGGACTGAGACAAATCCAGAAGATGCAATCTGGAAAAACCTCTATGAAATGCAACATAAATTTCCAGACTTTAAATGGGTGTAGGGGTCGGGCCTTATGGTCAAGTCTTTGTTCATGGAAGAGACATTTGTTATATAAGTATTTTAAAACAGAGTTAATAGTTAGTTTTGGTTATGTTTTCAAAACCGAACAACTAGAAAGTGGGTTTATAAGCCCTTCAAGGGTGCTTTGAATAAAATATAACAATTTTACTTCTATCCTACCACATTTGGGTTGTGAGAGCATACCTTTGTGTGTGAGTAAACATCAAAGTGAGAACAGTGAGTTAGAATGATCCAGAGGAAAAGGAACATTATTACTGAAATCAACCTTAAAATATGAATTCTCTTAAAAACATTTTATAATTCTATTTTTTTAAAAGAAAAATTGACAAGGTGATTTTTGTTAATTTTTATATTGCACAAATGTTTATATTATTATTATTATTATTATTATATAATGATATATCAATGAAGTTATTGAAAGATTATTATTATTCGATAGATAGATGAGTGAATTATTATAAATTGGTATTGATAAAAAGATAATATACTCAAACTATTAACAATATTTATTATGTATTCAATATAATATAATTGTCTTTAGTTTATTTCTTCTGCTCCATAATAAGGAGCATCTACCTTTCCCTTACTCTCTTTCAATCACCCCTTTCTCTACCAAATAAATATAGCTTCATCCAATATACAAAAGAACAAGTTTCAGGCATAAAGAAACCAGAAAAAAAGAGAGTCTTCATGCTCAGCCCAATAAAAAGAGAATGATTAATCAAGGTTGAACTATACATACATTTTTTGTTGGAGAACCTTGTTCTTCATTTATACTTTGCATTCACGTCTGCAGGAAAAAGCTACTTTTTTCTAAATTATTGAAAAGACACTTTTTGAATAAATATTTATTATAAAAAATAAATTTTAAAAATACTATTCAATATAATTTAACGTGTATGATTTATACATTTTTATCTAGTATGAATCAATAAAAAAGTTATGATAGATATAGTTTGTAAAATAATTATTATGAAAATCATCAAACTTATTGTATACGGTTGCTACATGTCTATAATCATTTAATGAATTTTTTACGTGAGACTTTTTAACGTAATCTTTTTATATTTACCACTGAATAAAAATAATAAAAACTATATTGCATCTGAAATAAAATATAAGATTTGCCAAAATATTATTTAAGCAATAAACGACTATCTCCTGGTAAAAAAATATTAGAATGTTTTTCCAGATTATACTACTTGGTTTGAAGTTCGTCACAACATCATTTATAGAGAAGGAAAAAAAATTAAAAAAATAATACTAAACATACTTTTAGTTTATCCATTTTTATATAGTTTAAAAATATTTATATAAAAATGTAACCTTTTCCATTTAAGATGATTAGAGGTTGAAAGAGTCTTAACAATAAAAAGATTGTTTTTTATTAAAAAAAAAACAAAAATAACTAACCTGTATCCTGGGAGGAAAAATACAAAATAAAAAAGTCCATGGACAGCATGGTGGTAGTTGTTGATTAATTGGAATCAAACTATTTTGAGTGGGATAGAGGGATTGGAATGAAGCTTTGGAGGGTGAAATGGAGGGTTTGGTTTGGTATGAGTATTTTGTTCCCTTAATCTTTCATCTTTGTATGTTCATATCATATCATATGTCTTCTCCTCATTCATTTCCTAACACATTTGTCTTAATCTGATTCACACACCTTTCAATTTTTATTTAAAAGGTTTGATTCCACACACAGAATCCCTTCCTTCCTTTGCAGCAATTCAATCCAATGCTTGGTTGGAATATTATAACCTTATATGATCCACAATTGAAATGCTTAAAGAACAGAAATCTAATCTACTGAATTGATTATCCCAGATGGAATAAAGGAGACTCAACTCACAAAAAATGTCTGCCAATATGTATATACATATAGTTGATGCAAATCCAAATCAAAATCCCTCAATTAAGGTACTGCATGCACTTTCTGTACCTTTCAGTACATTTTTTTTTGTGAGAAGAAGGAAAGATAAACTAAGAGTTGAATCATGAGTGGCATTTGGATCAAACGGTTCTTGACTTGGCACTTGTGTGCGCTTTAATCTTTATCTTTTTGGCTGGGTTAGGTGCCACATGTACATGCATTCTAGGACTTTTTTTGGTGCTAACAATGTGGTGCCACAGTTAAAGGATGCAACATGGGACATATCCCAAACTATGAGTAGAATGAAAAGTACAAAATTGTTGGATGAGCAAAACGCAAAGCTCAAATCTACCATGCTTTGCACTGTGGCCACTTATCATTGATGATGTGATGATGCATGCAAGAAAAGAAACGCGAACAGAAGCAAGGTAGCTCAATTAAATTAAAATCGAGCAAAAAGTCTCTCTCTCTCTCTCTCTCTGGCTCTACTTTTGAACCAAGCACTCACGAGACACCCTTGAAGCTTCACCCTTTGAATTCATCTTTATGGTGCTACACGACCTAATCCTCCTCACCCCTCCTATTACGAGAAACAAACCGTGAAAACTGCTTCTTCCTCTTTTCTCTTCTCTTCCTCCTTAGAATTTCCATCTTCATGAACGTTCCCTGCAATTAGTTCCAATTCCTATGTTTGTGTTGCACAAATTTTCACCCTCCACAGCTTTGAATTCATAAACAAAGTGTCACAATTGCTTGATATGAACACATCTTTATTTTCCTCTCTTAAAAGCCAGAAGCTTCTTCTCTGAATTCGTAAATGAGTCTTTTTGACTCGTATTCTTCTTCTTGTTTTTCAATTCTTGTTGGAGCCTATGTTTCGGAATCGGTTTATGCACTTCCTGAAATCGGTTCACACGTTCAGAAGAAAATCTCCTTTTGACAGTTTGTGTTGACAAGCAAAGCAAGCATCATTCACTGCACATATTTCTTTCAGAGGCATGCACTTTGCTAGAGCTTCAATGGCAGGCTCATGTTTTCATGCGCTTCGTTTGAGGAGGTTCAAGAGTAAGCCTCTGCCAGAACCCTCTTCGTCTTCCAAGACCCGGTTGGATTCTGACTTGGAGAACATGGAGAGAAGAAGGTTTGACAGCTTGGAATCATGGTCCATGATATTGGACTCTGAGAATGTGGAGACATGGGAAGCATCAAAGGAGGATCAAGAAGAATGGACTGCTGACCTTTCCCAACTTTTCATAGGTAACAAGTTTGCTTCTGGTGCTCACAGTCGGATTTACCGTGGAATTTACAAGCAGAGAGCTGTTGCTGTCAAAATGGTCAGGATTCCCACACAGGACGAGGAGAGAAGAGCCTTGCTCGAACAGCAATTCAAGTCAGAAGTTGCTTTACTTTCTCGTCTCTTTCACCCTAACATAGTGCAGGTAATTAAGCTCTTCAACTCTACACCACTCAACTTTTAGTCCCCATGGTTTTTCTTTCTTTGGCTTTATCAATTTTTGTTTCTGTCGGATTTGGAATTGAAGGAGAACACTATTGAACTGTTTTTGACTTCAAACTTCTACTGCATACATACTCAGATTAAACCACAGTCACATACTTAAAAGAACTTATGGACCTTTCTTTCTTTATCCTTTTCTTTTTTCTATACTAACATCTATACTTAATTACCCCTTTATTGGGGGAAATGAAAAAAGAAAAGAGTGTTTAATCCAAATAAATTACCCTAACGAGAAACTACCAACCTGATAAAAAAAAAAAATTTCCTTTTGACTTTTTTTGGTGTATTTAAGGGATGCAGCATGTTGAGTAGCATATTTAGTAATGTAGTTGTAGTGGTCAATCGCATTTATTATGTTGAAGGGCAGGGGAGTGTGTAATAGTCGCATTATAATATATGAATATGAATATGAAGATGCAGGGGTGACTAATAATGTGTATTAATTTACAGTTTATTGCAGCTTGTAAAAAACCGCCGGTGTACTGTATCATAACAGAATACATGTCACAAGGAACTCTGAGGATGTATCTGAACAAGAAAGAACCTTACTCTCTTTCGACAGAAACCATACTAAGGTTAGCCCTTGACATATCAAGGGGTATGGAGTACCTTCATTCGCAAGGTGTGATCCACAGAGACCTCAAGTCAAATAACTTGCTTCTCAACGATGAGATGAGGGTTAAGGTGGCAGACTTTGGAACATCGTGTCTCGAAACACGGTGTCGGGAGACCAAGGGAAACATGGGAACATATCGTTGGATGGCCCCTGAGATGATTAAGGAAAAACCTTACACTCGTAAAGTTGACGTTTACAGTTTTGGAATTGTTCTCTGGGAACTCACTACTGCTCTACTTCCCTTCCAGGGAATGACCCCTGTTCAAGCTGCTTTTGCTGTTGCTGAGAAGGTCACATCCCTATGCATATAATGCTGCGTCCATTTTTAATTCTCTGCTTAATCTTCTTTTCTTTTCTTGCTAATTAGTCATATATAAAACTATTATTACGGCATATAATTCACACATCATCAACTCTCAAACCTACTCTTCAATCGTCTACCTACCTTATGAATACATCTCAGTTATGAATCTTTAGTGTTATACTCAATATTCTTAAGCATGTTTAGATAAATTTCTCTACATACTCGTTACAAGAAAGAAAAATAAGAAAATAAATTGAAATTAATGTTATTTCATTTAATTCTTTTACATAAATTAATTTTAACTTATGAAAAAGATAAATTCTTTGTTTTTTTTACCTAAAGGAGTTTATACAGAAGTTTCTTCTTGCATGTCCTTAATGTTAATACTAATAGTATTGCCTTCTTTCAATTGGCTCTTGGTCTATTATTGTAATATCAGAGCCAGAAATGCCTTAGTTCAGAGTCAGGGAGTAATGAATTTCACATATTTCTCTTGTTATAAGGCCGTCCAAAATGCTGTCAATTGTTTGTATAAAAAAATGGTTAAGATGTTATTGTAACCATAAAAGAGAAAGTAAAAGGTGACATAAAATTTTAACTGCTACATTAATAGTTTTTGTCAAGATCTTTTGAGGAGCAATATCAAGGTTTATATTGGTCATTGCGTTCTCGTGTAGAACAGAAACTTTGTGTAGAATAAAGTAGGCTAAATTACCAGCGTATGGGGGTAAAGACGCAATTGAGGAAGTGTTGACAAGTGTAGTTCCTAGGATGCAACAAATAAGGTAGGAGCTAACAACGGAGCATCCGGCGCAGTTACTGTTGCCAGCAACTTAGCATTCCAGGTATGGAAGCTTGGAATTATTTGACCACATTTAAGCTAACTCCACGTGAGGAATTGCACTAACTTCCTCTTGAGATTCTTTATTTGTTTTGGTCAAGACTTTCTTTTGAATTTGATGCAAAGAGTAGAACTGCAAGTCCAAGGATCTTGACTTTTTGTGAGTGGGGGTCCACGGACAAATATGAGTCTTGACTTGAATCCCTTAATGGGTAAAGTGGATGGATGGGCCTTGAATGTGTTCCCTCATTAGTCCCAATGAGTTGGAAAACATATCAGTGACAATTGTTCCACTATGGTGCATTAATGTGACAAAATGGTATGCTATCATTTTATGTGTGCAACTTTTATGCTGTCAGACAATTAAGAACTACTCTCAGTGTATCATTAATGCATGAAATTGTAATTCTAAAATGTTACTTTTTCACAACTGCAAATTGAAATGTAATAGTTTACCGCTGTAATTTAACTAATATAATTTTAAAGTTGATTAATGTCAGCAAAAAGTGGTTTCTCTTTCCAATTGTAATATGGTTAATGATTTTCAACATATGAAGACTCATTAGTGTTATTATGTTAGCATCTGCTATTTTGTATTACTAATTTAATTGAGCACTGATTTGAGTTATTTGAGCAGAATGAAAGGCCTCCACTGCCTGCTAGTTGCCAACCAGCACTTGCCCATCTGATAAAGCGTTGTTGGTCAGCAAACCCTTCAAAGAGGCCAGATTTCAGTGACATTGTGTGCACTCTGGAGAAGTACGATGAGTGTGTGAAGGAGGGTCTTCCTCTGACTCATCATTCAGGCCTTGTCAGCAAAAACATCATCATTGAACGCTTAAAAGGTTGCGTCTCTATGAGCTCTTCCATACCTGTACAGGCTTGATTCCCTATATAAGGTATATTGCTGTTGTCATCCATATTGAACCTCTTATAACTTTGCATTATATATATATTAATTACACATGCTTCATGTTCTTTCAACTGTATTATTATGTAACTGTACTTTTTTCAGTTGTGTCAAAGGGATCACTTATTTCATTAGAGACAGGTACAACTGAATTATGTTATCTGCTTAACTCTTAATTTGCAAACACACACAAGCATAATACAAGTGGATTAATTACTTTTGTGCATGCAAAAAATGTGCGATTCTATAGCTAGCTACCTGAAACGGTAATCTGAAGCACACCAACCTCCAACTACCATGTGCTAATTACCAAACTCAACAAAGCAACAGCATCCATCCTACCAAACTACATGAGAGCAAAGTACTACTGCATTAATAATACATTGGCAACTGTTAAATTCCACCCACCACAAACGCTGACATTATTCTTAACTAAAACTACACTACTGTTGGAACCCTCATTTATATTTCATCCCTTATCTTCCAAGTTAATTTCCACCTTAATTAAGCACCCTGCAAGTTAACTATAAAATAATTACAACATTTCTATTGTGATAGTTACTCATGAATAATTAATTTTTCAGTTCAGTAGTTACTGAAGGAATTGGGTAGATTGAAGTGCAACTTCAAATGCTACACAATATTGTAGAATTTATATGGGTCAGTCCACTACTAGATATTCCTGTGTCAGGAACTTTAGATGAGTACGGAATCATGCTAATGCTAAGCTGTGTACCAATTATATGTAATTGCTATTTAATATTAGTATCAGTCACAGAATTATGGCTTGTTACTCAAGATGCACGCTTTGCTTTTCTGATTGCTCTTTCCTACACTTTCTTTGAGGATCTGCTATACAAAAAGGGATAAAAATGTTGTTTGTTTGGTAGTGGGGCATATGTGTTTAAAAAATCTGTGGTGCTGCAGTATATTAAAACATCTAGTAGTATCTTGAAAGGTAAATAGCCTTAGAAGTAGCAAACATGAAAAGGAAAACACTTAAATTATTTTTGGATCATTTGGTTGTTGAGATTACATTTCCGTTATATTATCTGCACAAACATACTCCTTGTTAGCCACTTTCCTCCATCTTCTCTCTTTGTTCTTTTCTTTTTGGTCCTTATGAACTTATAATTCACCCTGTATCAACCCTCAAACTCATGCCCCATGTTTTAAAAGAACAATATCAATTCACTGCATGAGTTAGTATGCATAAATCATACCATGAACAGGTATTTAGAACTCATGTTACTTAATCAATAGCACAATTTTAATTTATTGAAACTGCAAATTAATTATATCTTTATTTACCAAGTAAACAATAAACTTAGATCATTGGTGCATTATTTGGTAATTAGTGTACATAACTTAATTTATGGGCGCATGAGAATCATAGTTGAAAAGTGAGAAGACATGACGGACCCAATACCTAACTCCACTACATCTCCTTTTCTCCTTGTAGTCATTCACTACAAAAACTAAAATAAATGCCTAATGAAATGTATCTTTGATTACTTGTCACGCGTGATTGTAATTATGCTTACATTTGGCACTTCAAAAAATATTATATAAACAAATTTTAATACATATACCATAATTTATTGTTTATATTAAAAAATAAACTTTAACGTTAACTCCATCTTATAAAAAAACGAATTATAAAATTAAATTTGCATCAATTTATATATTATAAAATTTTTATCTTTAGTCGATGTCTCTTTCACATGAAATTCGTGTGTGACTATATATTATAAGTAATCTGACAAGTTAAACAAATTCTTACTAGAATAGAATAGATTCTAAATAACTTTATATCATATTAAGTGAATTTTAAGTTTAACTCAATTTTATATCCACTTTTAATAATTTAAGTTACAATCTTACCTCCTTTTGAAATTTTCAGCATTTGATTGTGTAAACACCTGAATATATTATTTATTTTGTTGTTTTAATATTATAATGATTTAATCATTACACTAATAATCATGATAACAAAAGTATAACACTTACATAAATTTATCTTATTTTTATTTTATTTTAAGATATAGTATTAATATTCAAATGTAATAGAAAAAAATATTACATAAATTATCTATAAATTAAAATTTATGCAGAAGTATTATAGAATTTACAGATTTTAGCTCTTTCATGTCAACTTACTTTTAAGTTTAACTAATTTTTCAAATCCTTTTAAACCAGTTTTTAAACTAATTTTACCAAACATGTACTTTATAACTTTTAATAAAAATAATCATCATCAGTCCTAATCATAGAATGGAGGGAGAGTGAGCAAAGGTCAAGGTTAGAGAATAGAGAAGGCTACAAAAGTTAAAATTCAAAATAATTGACTATATATAAAAAAAAAAAAATTATAGGTAGCAATGCTAATCATAAAAATTATTCCTCAATTTTATTGAAAAAAAAAACTAATATTAGAGTAGAAAGTACATTAGTAATAACATTTCTCTAATTTCTTTTTTTATCTATAAATACTTAGAAGAAAGACACTTAAAATATTATGAAAAGTAACGATTGTATAGCTTTTGGGATGTGTACATTAGTAAGAAGCATATAAGATAGAGAGAGCGAGAAAACGTGAGATGTGATGAGAAAAAAACTTAGGACATATAAAGAAAATAAATTGTGCTGAATTACAAATTGAAAGTATATATATATATATATATATATATATATAGACACACGTCGTCTCGAGTATTTTTCATTTTAAGAGATAATATATATGTGTAATAAATTAAAGTGCAACCTCTTTAATGAAATTAATGCTTTTTTTAAAATAATTTATATTTTTCATGTTAAATCGTACTAATAGACATTATACAATATTTTAATATCTGGAATCATAAAATTTAAAGAGTTATTCCACTGGTTTAATGATATATTACATATTATATATTTGTCTCTTTAATCACATGAGTGTATTCGATGAAAATTTTATTATATATTAATTTCTTTAATGACTAAGCAAAAGATTAAACATACGTGAGAGAATGGAAAATAAAAATTTGAAAATTTACTACAAACAAAAGCTATGAGGATAAGTTTGTAACATTCTCATATTTGATAATATATTATGTATGTAATATCTAATTAACATATAAATACATATTACTTTTTCATATTTTATCTTAAAATATATTTCTCCTCTTTTTAGAGATTTTAACATATACACAAAAGTTTTTTTAAAAAAAAACATCCAAAATAAAAACATATCATCCTTCTTACGGCTCATTGATGAGCTCTATTATTTGCAATGCTCCTGTGTAAATTAACAGGATCATCACAAATTAAAAAAAACAAACATAAAATAAAGCACAAGGTAAGCTAGCTATTTTTAAAACTTCAAATATATAAAACTTTAAATATCAACACAAACCATCAATATTCACACATTTTCACAATTTCCTCAAGTGTCTATCACGTTCATCATTCGCATTATTCCTGTCAGATTTCTACTGACTAACATACTCAAACACTTGACTCTACTTTCGGAAGACTCGTGTATTGAAATTATTATCCAGGGACATGCACTTGTCATACTACTCACTGTGAATCCACACAGCCATGCGCATCATCTCAATGTCTCATCATCTCATCGTCTCATATGACAGGGTAAATCCATTTGATATGATTTGATCGGTGTTGAACTAAGTGAAGTTTTTCAATATATATTAACTCAATCCAATAATACAATTCAAATTATTCCCTGTATTATGAAATAAATACACAAACAAAAATTTAAAGTGCTACAATCAAATGACCATAAAATTCACTTAGTTGCCACAAGGTCCACTTCCACAAAATAAAACAAGATTCTTCCTCAAATTTACATGTAAAGAAAATTCACAACTCTAAGCAAAATTCTTATGTTGCTTTCTTGGGCACGCGATCTATATGTAAATGATGTTATGAATGCAAAGGTTCATAAGGAAGCAAAATGTAAACATATTCTCACATGAATTACATAAAGTGGTTCAACTTTAACCATTTCAGTCAATATATTACTTTACTTTTCTTAAAAGAGACAATCATGCAAGTAAAAATTGGGGTTGGTGACCATGTCACCCCTACATCCAGATCTTCTAACTGATAAGTGCCTAATTTTAGTAATGTTTCATATTAAAAATATAGGAACTTATGAGTATTAATTGCTAAAATAAATATAAAATAATCCTTAATTTATGAATTTATACTTTTTTTTACATATTTTATGATCTTTATTTGAATAAGAGCATTTTATTTCCAAATTTGGTGTTAGTTTCAGGTTTTTAGGGAAGAATGTAGATGGATGGGTTGAAGAATAATAATATAAGCTAAAAAGAGAAAGTTGGAAGGCCCCGGAATGCACAAGCGCACAAAAAGCCCAACTCAGCATCAGAGCAACTCGCTTAAGCGAGCTATATGTCGCTTGAGCGAGATAGCGCCAGAGACATTCAGTCTTTTTATGTTTTATTCGCCCAAACGAGCCCATCAGCGCCACACAAGAAGTTACTTAACCTTAGCAAATTAGGTTAAATATGGGGCTTGAGGCTCAACCCTAGTGTGCAAGATTGAGAGGAAAACACCATTGAGTGACTTGTAACCCAATTGGGAGAATAGAAGGTGTTAGAAGATGTGTGGATAATTCTACCTTATGGATGTGGGAGTAATTTGTTCAAACTCTGTGTATTGAGGTGATATTTTAAATATAATATTTTGTTCTTGATTGATTATTGGTATTATTGTGTCGCTCCTAATGCATTGATCTAAAATCTTAAATCTGACTGAAAAGTATTTTTATGGTTTTGGCCTAAACATTAATACTTAACATATTTGAGTGCTAGGAATAGACTTGAAATCTTAATTACTATTAATGTCTAATCATAAAGTTAAGTTGTTTTCATAAATATGTAAGGAATCGATATTTAGGAAACACCTTAAAAATTTTATATGCGAAGAATCGATATAAATGATTTTTATATGCGCATAAATAAGAATCATAATGGCAAAATTGTATAATGATAATCAAAATACAAAAGAGTGAGAAAGATGAAACTCAATCCCTATTTTTCCAATTGAAGCAAAAACTCTTTGATTTGTTTTCTTGTTAATTCTTGCCATTATAACAATTCTCAAACCAACTTTTATTATTCTGTTTTATATTTAGCGAATCTTCTACTTCAATAGTCAACTGTTTCTTGTGGGTTCGATATTCGTCCTTAGGGACACATTAGTACTTCTGACAACGCGGTGCACTTGCCGTAAAAAGTAATCACTAACCTAGGGTTCTATTGGAAAAAATAAGACTAACTTTCCTTACTTGAAATTTAGCATATGCTCATTAAGAGCTCCAAATCAACCAAAAGCTTAAAGGTAATTAACCTGCACCACAGAGTCCTGATAAAAAATCTAATTACATAACTAGGACCCTGAACAACCTTAACAAGATCAAAATTTGACTAAAGGAGAAGAGCAAAAATGAACTTACTCTATCATAGAGTCTAATTAGGCAGTCTTGTAGTCTTCACTGTCAGGAGTCTATTGGCGGACTCCGATCATCAAACTGATAAGTGAGGCTGTCAGAATCTTAGAGAGAAAGGAGAGGAAAGAAAAATGAAACTTTTAGAGAGATGGTGGTTCTTTTAAAATGAAACCTAAATAACTAAATTTTCTATTTATACGCTTTTTTCATTTTAATAATAAAATATTCAGGTGTCATACAAAATATACCACTTTTCTAAGATTATTTTTTGGATCCTTACAAAGTTGATACATAACACATAGTTAAGGATTATTAAACCAATGTATCGTTTTTGTTAACATATGAGTTTTGGTCTAGTCCTCTATATTTTTGTATTTTTTTTCTTTTTTTAATAATACTTTTTTCATGTGATGACAAATGATTGTTGTTAGCATAACTGAGATGTCAAGTTGCATAATGACACCTAACATGAAAACTTTTATTTTAAGAATTATTAAACCAAAAATTAGGACAGAAAACTTAGACTTTAATAGTAATTAATTTTATTAGGAACATTAAATTTAATTTTTTAAAAGTAATTTTCACATATAAGCTGGTTAGACTTCAAATACTCTCAATACTTTCTAATATAAAACAAAATTAATGATAAATAGATTGTAATATTTTTTTTATAGACTCGGACTTTATATTTAGCGAAAATTAATACAACCTTTTAACAATTGATCTATGGTGGATTTGCTTGATTTTTCAGTGTTCTTTTTTACTTAATTGATCTATAAATGTTTTTAGTGTAAATAATATTCAATTGACAGGTTCATTATTAAATAATAAATATGTGACGGGGATGCTGTGTTTGAAAAGATGTTGAAATGTCATTCAACTGATATTTTACACATTCTAATAAAAAAGGCATCTTACGATCAGAGTTTTTATTAATGGAGTTATTGTTTTAATATAGATCTTACCAACATCCAACATGAATTTTTTAAAATTAAAAATATTTTTTTTACAAGGTATTCCTTTTCAATAAAAACTTATATTTATAAAATATATCCAAATCATATTTTTATTAATAAAAAAATCTTAAAAAATACATTAAATTTGAAGGCCACACAATACAAACATACAAATGACGTGTCCTTTAGATCTTATCATAGAAAAAATGTTTATATTTATCGGAGTAATTAAAATATTACACTGGACCTACCTTTTCATGTTCATATTATATATATATATATATATATATATATATATATATATATATTTAAATACGAGTTATTTTCATACCATCAATGAATAATAAATTATGATTACATCATGATAAGTGTAAGAAATAAAAGTAGTGGAAGTTGCAAAAAGCGTGAAGAATGGCCTCATCAAACTGTCTCATGCAATCTAATAATTAACAATATTTGGTGCGACATCGGTGTATAGTAATCTTTTCAACAACTAAACTCAGTGTGCACAAATAAAGAAATAAAAGACCAAAGAACAAATTTAATTATAAAAAGTTAAAATCTAGATAATAATACGAATACATTGGCATATCTTTCACAGATCACAATGAATTTATTTACTTTTACATTTATTATATTTCTTATAGTTTTTTATTAGTTAATATTTTTGTTCGGCAAGTATACAACAATTAAAGTTTAAAAAAAAATACTTTGCATTAGAGTATCTATAAACTAATGGTTTATATTAATTGTTTAAAAATAAAATATGTTTAATGTCACATTCGGTTTCAATTTAGTACAAAGATTTACTTTTAAGTTGAGGGTATATATTAATTAAAAAACTAATTACTATTTTTAAAAATTTTATTATTTAAAATTATTTTATTTAAATAATTTTTGGATTTTTTTTATTAAGTTGGTCATCATATTTGTTTTCATCAGATAACATCATTAAGAAGGTGATAAAATAAAAATAATTTTCAATCTATCATAATTTCTTATAGATTAAGTTTATTTGTGTTTTATAACCTCCTTTCTAGTTTTTATTTACATATAAAGATCAACCTTTGATTTGCTGTTTTTGGTATTTTTGGATGTTTATGAGGTGATTAGAGTTCTTAGAAGGAATTCCAAACCTTTTTCTATCATAAGATTCCGTTGACTTGAAAGAAAAACATTTACTAAGAAGAACTGAAAAAATAATTTTGTATTAATTTATTTGTAAATTTAGTAGTTGATTTTTTAGTTGAAAATTATTAAGAGAATTTGATATTAAAATTGAGGGAATGCAACAAGTTATTAGATTTTGGAGGATGGTAGTATCCAGTTTTGGTTTTGGATTTGTTGTTAATCAAATGTTTTGAAGTAGTTGTATTTGGATGTTTTATAATAGATGTTTTAGTTAGATTATAATTTGAAATTGTGTGAATATAATGAATGCTTATTTGTTTATGTTGTTTAAGTTATAGTTGAGTTAAATTATGTCGTTTTTGGATTTGGGTACTCAAACACATTGAAGTTATATGACTTTTGAAGAATTAATACAATATTAAATAATGTTTTAAACTTGTTAAAGATATTAAGAATGATAGAAAGAGTTTTCAGCTAGTTATACATGTTTTTTTTTTATTCATATTTATTTATTTTTTACAAGTAAAAGAGTGAGAGGTTCTCACTTAAGTAAGAGATTGTGTGTATGTGTATGAGAGAGATTAATGATATATTGTACATATGTATACAAGTAGTATTAGTGTAATTAGGTTTTTGCAAGAGAATGATGTAATTTACTTCATTTATTATGGATATGGACAATTTTTATTACATATTTGGACAAGTTGTGCCTCACACAAATTTACTATGAGGAAGTCGTATAAAGGATACACAACTTCACTTCAAATTTTTGTCAACACAGAAGTCGTGACACTCATGAACGACTTTAGTTGAAACTGTATAACACATAAGTTGTGAGAGGCCTAGATGACTATGATTAATTTTTAAATTAAAACTTAAGTAAAGTCGTGCCACAATGGCATGACTTTAGTTATATTATTTTTACACTAAATTTGTTCCAGCCATGCACTGGATGAGTCGAATGAGGATTATTAGTTTGCTTACTGTTAGACCTTTGCTACAGCTACTCTAAAAATTAAGGTATACTCAGAATTCACATGTCATTTCATATATGAGTGAGTCATTTTAAAAGGAGATAAATGGGCCACATGGGCCTAAACGGTACTTAATTTAAAAATAACTTAACCTATGAATGATTAAAATAACTCTAGATCTTCTTAACCTATTATGAAATCCTTCATCCACTTGGGTTGTTTGGTGGCCCTTTCATGTGCATTGGGCTTTGTTGTAACACTACTATCTGCCTTTTCACTTTGTCCACAAAGTGTGTCCCTGGTAGTGTTTGAATTGTTGGACACTCAATGGGCCTTAGTTGGGTGAGTTTAGTGGTGGTGTGAGTTGTATGGGCTGCAAGTGGAAGTGTGTTTCCGTGTTTAGGGGGTCGTTCACTTTCATTGGGCTCTTCACACTCCTTGGGCTCTTGATGAGGGTTTTGTGAATTAGGGTTAGATGTGTTACTAAGTGAAGGGTGCTTGAGGGGGCGGTGGTGTGAGGCTCAAGGTAAGGGTCATGGGGAAAAGTGGCGTAAGAATGGAAGCCGATCATAATGGAAGTACGTTCCATACGTAGGCAAAAGGAGTTCGATGAGAGAAGATCGACTCGAGTATGCCCTGCCCCAACCCCATTTCAAAACGAAATTTAAATCGTTGTTGACCAAGGAAGACATAACGAGCAAATTGCAATTTTTGAAGAAAATCGATCGCATGCTAGGAGCGAGAAGGGACGCTTGGTGTAAATTCCATTAGGCTCGAGGTCACGAAACTGAAAAATGTTTAACCCTGAAATATTAGCTCACCAAACTGGTTAAAGAGGGTTTTTTAGCGAAGTATATTCAAGACCTTGAGATCAACCGAAAGGGTGAGGATTAATCACGAGAACGCAATCATGAGACTCTCATACTAGGCGATTTTAACATTATAGTCAGTGGTTTTTCAAGAGGGTGTTCTTCTTCATCGGGTCGGAGTGCTACTTAAGGTCGGTATTATCTTTAGAAACTCGGGAACCTCCCACGTTCCCTCCTCTTTGTTTTTCTTCTACAGATTTAGAAGATGTATACCTGCATTAAGACGACCCTGTGGTGTTATCAATCATCATGATGAGGCGCAACGTACACTGGGTGTTGATTAACCAAGGGAGCTTAGTTGATGTGATGTTTTGAGACACCTATTCGAGGCTCTAGATCCCCTTGTGATGTGAGTTGATTTTATGGTGACACTTTTACTTAAGATTAAGATTCTTAACAGTTAATGGTGAGGACCTAAGGAAGATTCGCACTGGACACGAACTTAACCAAGTGGTTAAGTAAGTGTGAAGGTTCACTTCACAGAGACAAAGATGAAAAAACAAGATATGGTGATGATGTGATGCAATTGTGGAATTGAAAATGGGCACAAGGTTAACATTAATAGTGGTCATAGCCTCCCAAATGATGCACCATACTCATGATTATGAGCGAACCCAAGAGCAACAAAGAATAGAAATTGAGAGACAAACACATAAAATGGAATGGAGAAATGGAAGGAAAATGGAATGAGAAAACTTATGATGGTGGGTGAGAAATGTCACGCCACTTGGAGGGTGATGTGCTCCAAGATGAGTGTGTTGGCCGCCACTTGAGAGTTTTCCAATCACTCAAGATAAGACCTCAAACCTAAGAGGACATAAGCCTCACTAAGAGCTCACACAATTTGAGCAGAGTTTATTTACTTCATTCAAATTCAACTTGTAAAATACAATGAGGTAGGCCTCCTATTTATAGGTGAAGGAGCCTTGGAGAACAAGCATGAAGGGTAGGATGGGAAACACTAAAAAAAGGGCAGCCTTTGGGTTTGACTAAGTCATACCCGCACCCTAAGCTTGTCCTTCTAGAAACTAGGTCAAAATCTCTTCCTAAATGGTTAGGCACAAGCTAAAGGTACATTATTCTAGCCTATCTTTGCTCTTTGGACCCCTAAAGTGAGCCCAAATTATTTACAACATATTCTATCTTTTAAGAAGACCAGAAGGAAGAACAGTTGGTGCTTTGGTTTATGCCCATCTCCTCTAGTTGGGTCCATGAGATCCTTGGTGGGGTCTTGAATTATCTGTTGAGATGACTGCTAACCATGTGTTTTGTCTTTTGCTTCCTTGGTCATCTTCATTACTTGGTTTGTATCATGCCCCCCAAGTTCGAGAGAATTCGACCTCGAATTTAGAACTCCTGCAGATAACATAGTCAGTTTGCTCACATATAAGATAGTGGAAGGAGTGGGATGTGAACTTGACTTATGTTCTTGAAGCTTGGGGACTTCAAAAGATGGGGTTCTATGTACAGACCATGTTTGGAAAGAATGTTTGGGAATGACAAATCTTTTTGATAAAAATCCTCTTAGAAGGTGGAAACCTTTAAGAGGTGTTTGAAAATCATTCCTAAAATTCTTTAACAAAGATGGTGAGTAGGTAGAAACCTTTGGTAATGAAAAAGACAAAGAAGAAGGACACCTTGGAGGTGTAGGTGGTAGCATGGCATGAGTCAACAAGATTGATTTAGTTGTGGAAGATGATATTTTATGACTCAGTTTATCTTTCTTTCTTTCTCTTTTTCATTTTCTTTTTTTGTTTTCATTTTTAATTGGCCCTCATGAACCTCTTTGGGAGAGAGAGGTTTTAAGATAACCTTGTGCCCTTGGAAGTAAAAGTCATTTTGTTGGTGAGGCCATCATGTAGAACTTGTCTATCATATTGCCAAGGCCTTGCCAATAGAATATGTGTTGCTTCCATTGACACAACATCACATAAAACCTCATCTTTATACTTTCCAATAGCAAAAGTTATGAGGACTTGTTTATTAACCATGATTTCACTCTCCTTACTAAGTCATTGAAGCTTGTAGGGCTTGGCATGAGAGATGGTAGGCAACCCAAGTTTTTCTACCATTCTTGTGCTTGCCACATTTGTACAACTACCCTCATCCACAATTAAGGAACACAACTTGTCATTAATGAGACACCTAGTGTAAAAAATGTTTTCCCTTTGACTTTCATCAAAAGGCTTTAAAATTTGGCCTAGCATGCGCCTCACTACTAACAAGTCTCCCTCACATGGAATTTCATATTCTTCCTCACTTTAGCTTTTTGTAAAGGTAGGGGACTTAGACCTTTGAGAGCTATGGTCACTCATGACAACCCCTTCTTTAACCATCATAGTTCTTTTAGAAGGGCAATTTGGTACAATGTGCCCAAAACCTAAATATTTAAAACACTTTTGACTTGAGGTTTTGGTAGGGGACTTAGGTGTTGAAGTAGAGGGTTTAAAATCCTAAGGATTGTAAGTGGAATCTTTCACAAAACTTAAGGGAAAAGTTTTTGAAGAAGATTTGTTTTTGTTTTTCCAAGATGAGTGGTAGTAGCCATCATTATGAGAGTTTTTGAAATGGGTTTTCTTTGAAAGTTGGGTTTCAAACTTGATGGCAAGGTGAATCAATTTTTCTAAAGATGAATACTCATAAAGTTCTATCACATCTTGGATTTCCCTTCTCAATCCACTTACAAATCTAGCCATTTAGACTCCTCACTTTCATGCATGTCAATTTTAGTTAAAGTGGTTTCAAGCTCTTTAAAATATTCATCAACACTTTTTGATCCTTGTTGAAGCCGTTGGAGTTTCAACAAGAGTTCCTTACTATAGTGAGGAGGAACAAATCTAGTGCGCATGCATAACTTTAAATCCTCCCAAAAAACCACGACTAGCCTCTTGTTAAGTCCAATGTCCATTACAGACTTATGCCACCACTGCACGGCATAGTTTAAAAACTCTAAGGAGGCTAACTTGACTTTTTGGTCTTTTTGGACCTCATGTACATTAAAAATTTGTTCAACTTTAGTCTGCCATCCTAGGTAAATGTTGGGGTCACCTTCCCCACTAAAACTAGAAAGTTTTACATAAGACAAAGATATTTTAGGAGCATGGTGCGGATGTTGGCGCCTCTCCTCAAATTGGTTCAATCTCCAATCTTCTTCTTCCTCATGGCTACCATATTGAGGGAAACTTCTTGTAGCTCTTCTATGCTTCCACCTCCTTGGTTGTCTTACATGAGCCAATTCAAGCCTTTGGAGTCTCTCCTCCATTTGTCTCATTTCCTCTTCTTTTTGGGCAAGGGATCTCCTAGTAGCCGCCAATTCATCCATAAGGAATGTATTTTGGGTAGATTGGGGTTTTGATGACTCCCCTGAAGAAAGATGAGCCATAATTCACAAGTGAACAAACAATTAGTGAAATAGAAGTTAGAAAACAGTCTCTCAAAGTTGTGTCACTTTTGGGTGAAAAGGAAACAAGAGGAGAACACTCAAAGCACTCAAAAAGAATTTTATCCTCTCAACAAAAGGTCTATTTTGGTGTTGAAAATATTCTCAAGTGAAAGAGGACAAAGCCAATAACACTTGATCTTAAAGAACCACAACAAAACTTAAGAAATTTGAAGAGACAAACAAGAAAAGCTTAAAACAAGAAAGCTAAACCAATTTTGGGAAAATAGATTATGACAAAACTTGAAAAGAAAGACAAGCAAGAAAAAGGCACACAAAAAGACTCTAAGATACTTACTAAACTTTTAACAATGAAACTTTCTTTAGAAATTTGTCAAAGCAAAAGGATAAAAATTCCTCAATGTTGAAATCAATTTGCCAATCAAGATGAACCCAAAATTTTGAAAATGTTGCTCTTTGAAAGATTGGCACAAATTCCTTTTTCTCTTTTTTATACTTGTTCTTGGATTATGGGAATGAAATGTCAATAGTTTTGACCATTCATATTTTCATATAACTCCAATTTTCACAAAAAGTTTGGGATTCAAAATAATTGATCACTTGAAATCTTTTGTTTGGAAACTTAAATCTACTTCTACTAAAACAAGTTTCTAACTACTTATAAACTTTCAGAATTAAAAGCAAGTAAGTAGAGGCAAAATTATAAGGACTCCTAGAACACTAAAGAACATATGACTCAAGGCAAAGAAGCAGGAACAATAAAAAGACATAAAGGAACATTCAAAAAGCGAAACAATGCTATTGAATAAGGTAAATGTTGAATTTATAAGCAAGAAAGTAAAGGCTGAAATTAGAAGTGCTTGAAAGTAAAGACAAGAATTTAAAGGTGCTACAATGTAAAGACAAGGAATTAAAGATGCAAGAAAGTAAAGTGCCAATCAACTTTAAACAAGATAAGCTAAAAAACTAAAGCTCTAAATACCACATGATGTGAGTTAATTTTAGATGTTTTCATTTATGGTGACACTTTTACTTAAGATTAGGATTTTTAACAATTAATGGTGATGACCTAAGGAAGATTCCCACTGGACACGAACTTAAACAAGTGGTTAAGTAAGTGTGTTGGCCGCTGTACCGACCCGTCCCCGGGTGTTGACCAAAGTCAAAGTTAAAGTCAAAGTCAAACATATGGCGGGACCCACCAAGGGGGGCTCCAGGGAGGAAAGTCAGAGTTGACCGCTTTGGGCGTCGCTAGGTGTGGGCATCACTAGGTGTGGGCGTCGCCAGGTGTGGGCATCGCCAGGTGAGGGCGTCGCCGGGTGTGAGCGTCGCTAGATTCAGGCGTCGATGCTGCCATCCCCCGATACCCACGGGTAGGGAAGACCGTGGAGGGGACGACACAATAAGAGGCCACGGTACAGACGAGGAGGCCTCGGACCCCGGTACCTCAGAATAGTAATAAGGGAAAGAGAAAGGTGGCTTCAAGGCCATATCCCCAGTACCAGTAGGGAGTAACCTGACTCATGAAGTACCCACGCCACCTCTGGAGAATCCCTGGGATAGATACGACCCGGAAGAGGGCCACGTCCAGGGGTAATCCATGTGCATGGTGCAAGAGGAAGACTGATACACTCCCAGGGCGAGTGACTAGAACCTGGGGCGCATGAGTTGGCACCCAGGTAGTCACCCCTTGCGCCAGATGCACTTCGAGGAAGGAAGACTTACACGCTGGAATTTTCCTAAGTTGGGTTACAACGTCGTAAGGCCTTCCACGTGGAGTTGCGATTAAGTCAGAAAGGCCACGTGGCAGTAAGCACTAAAACCCAAGGTATATAAGCTTCTCTGAAAGCTTAGTGAGGTACGCTTTACACAGTTTACACACACACTCTAGTCATTTGCTCGCTTACACACTGTACGCACGAGTGATTGGAGAGAGAGAAAAATTAGTTACAATTTAGTTACGCGCCTTCAGAGCATTCAGTTACGGTGCTCCGATACGAAGGTGTTTGGTGTTTCCTGCTTGCTGACTTGATCGTCGGAGTGCAAACCGCCGCGAGGGCACCCTTTGTTCTCTCTGTTTCAGGTACTCACGGCGGTGTAGGGTGAAGATCTGAAGCCAAGACGAAGGTGTCCTTGTTACGCGAGTTGCAGCTACGCACGAAGCACGTTCTGGTCAACCGGTAGGAACAACCGCCACTTGAGAGTTTCCCAATCACTCAAGATAAGACCTCAAACCTAAGAGGACATAAGCCTCACTAAGAGCTCACACAATTTGTGCAGAGTTTCTTTACTTCATTCAAATTCAACTTGTAAAATACAATGAGGTAGACCTCCTATTTATAGGTGAAGAGCCTTGGAGAACAAGAATGAAGGGTAGGATGGGAAACACTAAAAAATGGGTAGCCTTAGGGTTTGACTAAGTCAAACCCGCACCCTAGGCTTGTCCTTATAAAAACTAGGTCAAAATCTCTTCCTAAAATGCTAGGAACAAGCTAAAATACTAACTACACCCCTTATTATGCTAAAGGTCAAAGACTTTTAAGCCTTGAATGAAATTGCTTCGAGAATATCTTGATAAAGAAATTAGTTTTTCAAAACACAAAGCAAAAAACACAACACCAGAAAAACAATCGGTTGTTTCGCAGAAACAATCGGTTGTTTAAACCAGTTTACAAATATAAAAACTGAATTTAAAGAGTTAAGGGATAGAGAAAATGCACATAGAGATTTATACTGGTTCACTCCAAACACAGAGCTACATCTAGTCTTCTCAGAAACCACTGAGGAACACCACTAAGCAATCAAACCTAGATCACTTACAACACAACCAAGAAAGTGACCTTGATCCCCTCAAGACACACACTTCTCTTGGTCAACACACCAACACTAAGGATGCTGATCTTGATCCCCTCAAGAACACATAACACTTCTCAGCAAACACACAAGGTTTCTTTCAACAGATACAAGGATTACACTTGTTACAGAAGCAAATATGAAATCAATACAAGAGAAAATCCTATCTCACACTCTTTGATCAATCTCAATCTCTAAGCAATCTCAACTTTTCAAAAACTCAAAATCTATATAAAAATCAAATATGTTTTTTCTGTATATATCAAAGTTGTTGTTTGTTATTAAATCTTAACAAACTATTCATTTCCTTTAAAGATTGGTCAAAGCATTAAAAACTGGAGCGTAAATAGTTAGAGAATCATTTAATGCTTAGTCAAAGCACAAACCATTTTTTTGTTATGGTATCAAAACAAACAATCGGTTGTTTCCACAAATCAATCGGTTGTTTTGGTTTTGACAGCTCAACCATTTGAAAAACAGTTTTCAACCTTTTCTAAAAACACCTAAGTATAAAACAATCGGTTGTTTCGACAAAACAATCGATTATTTTTTACTTAGTTTGAAAAACACTTTTCTTTTAAAAAGATTGAGAATGCCTATGCTTTGGATTCAATCAAGAGTGGATTACAATACTCAATCTACCCCAGATCCTATCTAAGACAACTCAGCAACAACAAGTGCAGCCTAGCCTTCAACATCCTTCAAATGATTTGGATTCTTCAAAGCTTGAACACCACTTGGTTCAACACCTTGGTGGGATCTTGAATTGTTTGCTGAGATGACTGCTCACCATGTGCTTTTTCTTTTGCTTCCTTGGTCATCTTCATAGCTACTTGGTTTGTATCACCTCTGACCGACTTAGGCCGTTCGATGGATGCCTTTTCGGTTTCATAGGAAATCAGGTCGAAGTTTGCAAATACGTGGAGTTGCACACCACTTTCTCATACGGGGAAGCAACAAACACCATAACCATCAAGTATATAGTTGTTAATGCACCTTCATCCTACAACCTACTTCTGGGTCGCCCGTCAATGAACAAGTTAGGAGCAGTAGTCTCCACATCACACACAAAATTGAAACTGCTAGGTAGATTAGAAGATCGGTGAAGAACATATACGATCACAACCCACATGGGGAGGACGGAAACGGAAAACGATCATGAAAGGTGCCTCGAGCCAGTAGAGGAGGTAAGAGAAATCGAGAACAACAAAAGACTTTCAAGCTTGGGGCGACATTACATGCGGAATTGGAGAACAAATTGAAGGAGGTCCTACGAAGAAACATGACACTTTTACATGGTCAACTGCCGACATGTTCGACATTTACCCAACTTCCTTTGTCATCGATTGAACCTAGAATCCTGTGTGAAGCTTGTTGTTCAAAGGCGTCAAAGGCACAATGAAGAAAAACAAAAGACAATAAAGGAAGAGATCGGCAATATCCGAATAGTGTGAAAAAAGATGTATTTGTCATAAAGATGTATTTTGTCATAGAGATGTATTTTGTCATGTGAGTGTAAATATATTCCTATTATATAGTTTTGTTGTGGTGACAACTTATCAAATGTAGTGTGATATATATAGATCTTTAAGTTTAATTCGAAATATAATTTTTTTTAGAAATCAAGTGATTATAATAGTTGATGTTAATAATATTTTTAGTTTGTGAAATAAGATGATAGTTAGACACTTAATTTATTTATATATATATGTGTAAGTTTATATTGTTTGTCACTTGTAAGAAAAAAATAATATCATATGGAAGAAAAAAAAATATTATAAGACGAGGATATTCACAAAGATGAGCTGAGAATTGAGAAAAAGAACATTTTGTAGTAGTTAATGTAAGTTGTTAGAAAATGTTAAATAAATCATTATTCAGAAAGTTCTTTATCGTTTTTGAAGACCCATTTGTATTTTTAACTTGCATTAACTATTTTTTATCAGAAGAGTTTCAATTTTTTTTTTTAATTTATAAATAACAATGTTTGCTCTATTACCGAGATTGAGAAACTCAAAACTCTGTTAACATTTCCTCTGCAGACAACTATTTAAATATAAGTATGAAGCCAGTAAACATGGATGAAGTGGTGGAATTGTTTAAATGATGATAATATTTTAAAATAAAAGTACTAAAAATGATTATTTAAGAAATAGTGATGGAGAGTTTGACGTTGGATTTGAGAGAGCAGAGTGAATAGATGGCTCTTGGAGATAAACGAAGAATAGAATTGGAGAGAGATAAAGAGAACAGCTTTTTGTTCCTCTCTTGTTTGCTTTAATCGAAGCCCTTTGCTTTCGCCGACCTCGTTTTTCGTCACACCTAACCCCCCCTTCTTCCCTATTCATTAACCCTAAATTAACACCATAATTATTACTCTTAAATTAATATTTTTTGTTTTGTTTTTTACCTTAAAATATATTTTCCGATGCTGCCCCTACTACTACCATATAATAACAATATTCAATTAATTACTACTACTCTTAATCATGATTCACCAATTACATTCAAATATTAATATCACATAAATCACTCTGCTAAAGGGCTCCACCTCATTATCAGTGAGTTTTACAAACAACAATAAATAAATACTTGATAGAAGAAAAAATAGTAAAAATAATTAAAAAAAATACCACACTAGTACCTTATTACATATTCCTCCTTTGTCCCATCTTCTCAACCAAACACCCACCAAACAGGTGTCAGAAAATTACCATAAATAACAGCCAAAATCTATGCCCCTCTATTTCATTTTATATATAATTTATGAGTTTTCTTTAACCTCTTCCAAAACTCGCACAAGGTAAATCATTTTATTAGCCTCATTTGCAAATGGCAATAATCCTATATGCATGTAATATTTCTAATATAAACTTTTACTTATGTCCCTATCTCAATGTTCTATAACTTCCATTCACAATATATTCGTCGGAGGAAAAATGGCAATAATCATTTTCGTGAGAAATTAACTATATGTAATTATGCCCTCCATTTGAAATCCAGAAGAAAAGACATTAATAGAGGCTTAAATTTCCCAGACATCTTGAGTTATGTTTCTTCATGGCAGTCAAAATAAAAATCAAGAGCTATGCAAACCTACAAAACAAAACCTCCTTTGAAAAAATGAAATGGAGTCATTCCATCCAGAGTAGAAAAGTTTTGGAATCTGTCATAGGTAAATGCTGCAAATCCATTAGGTAACTTTCTCTTCAGAGAAATAGTTGCCTCAATACTAATAAAAAGGACAGTGTGTCCTACATTTTCATGCTCCAGCTCAATTAGGAAACATTCAGGCTTTAACTAAGTTAACCTTGTGATTAAAACAAAGAAAAAGGTTCATTAATTAGTGCCTGTGATTTCATTGAAACAACAACAAAACTAGAGGAAAAGCAGAAAAAGAGAGCGCCATTTCTTTTTATACATTGAAGAGAAGTGATTAATGTACAAAATGAAAATAAAAAGTTTAGAAATAAATAATAAAAAAAAGGAAGAAACAAAAGAGAGAAAGAAAGGGTAAAGATTAAACCCACCTTTTCTCTTGAAAATTCATTCAGGGACCCCAAGCACCCCAAATCCTTTCTCCAATGAAACTCACAAACCTTCTCACGGACCCTTTCTCCTCATCGTCACCCCCATCACCGCCTTCACCAACTTCAGCCTCGCCGCCGCCACTACTGCTCCCCTCAGGGAGTGCTTCGGGCGGCGAAGAGTGAAACTCGGAGCGAGTCAACTCCGGAGGCTTCGTTTTGGATCCCCTCTTGTTTCTCTTATCCTTTCGGGAGAGTTTCGCGGTGTAGGTTAGAGAGTCTTCGAAGGCGTCGATGATTTCGTGGATGAGCTGGTGGTTGGGAGAGGAGTTCCAGCGCACCCAGTAGCTCATGTAGCAGCGGAAGCAGGAGCAGTTGAAGAGGGGAGGGTGATCGCCGTCGACGACCACCTTAGGGTTCCGTCGTTGGTGGTTGTTGTTCTTAGAGAAGTTGCTGTTGTTGTGGTTGTTGTTGTTGGAGGAGGAGGAGCATGAGAGGAGGTAGGCGAGGACTTCTCGATCCTCCGGGGAGAGGGAGAGAGTGAGGGTGAGGATGGCGGCGGGGAGGAAGGAGAGGTGGTCGGAGATAGTTGGCGGCGGCGGAGAGGAAGAGGGGGAGGGGTGGACGGTTCCTTTACGGTAGAGCTTCTTCATCGTTTGAGAAAGAGAGAGAAAGAAGAGAACAAAAGTTTGAGGTTTGAAGGGTTGATGAGCTTTTATTATTATTCTGATTCTCTTCTATTAACTATTAACTATTAAGAGAGAGAATGTGAATATGAAAAGGAAAACAGGAATGGGATCAGGTGCGTCGCGGGTTTTGGTGCGACCAAGCCGTATAGAATTGGACGCTTGTGATTTGTGCAGTGTTGGTTTGGGTCCCACGCCTCTGATTTGTCCCTGTCCATGCTTCGACATTTGTGGGACTTAATTACTCTGTTTCTCTCTTTCTCCGAGTTGGTATGCTCTGCAACTACCCCAAGTCACATACTTTCATTAGGGTTTTTCGCCTCTTTTATTCAAAACACTGTTTCTGTAATAACACTCCAATAACCAGATTTTGTTCCAAGTAATTTACTATAATCACTTATAGTTTTTAGTCCAATAGTAATAATTGATAAGAAAATCAAAACACTGAATTTGATTCTCTGCCTGCAGGAGGACAACCACTGAAGAAGGATTGATGGAGTTAATGTCTACCAAACATTCTGATATGCAAAATTTAAACCCAAACACTGTTTAAAACATTTGCCTGCATTTTAACAACTCAACAATACTTTGCTTCAAATAATTCAAAACACAAAACCAAATAAATCTTTTATTTTAACATACACTATAATTCTTTTAAAAAACTATGCTATATAATTTCTAAAATTTAGACAGTATCTAATTCTTGATTCTGTCTTGAAAGTAGGAACACGTTAGAATCCCACAATAAAATTTTCCAGAAGATAATATTGTAGATGTACTATAAAAACTATAATTAGACTTGAATAATATTTTATATATACTTGAATCTTTTAATAAAAAAATTATTTATATGTATCTTAAAAAATAAAAATTCATGGGACCAAGACTCCTAGGAACTCAAATATTTGTCTGTATGCTAATCCAATATGATATTTTTTTATTTAAATAAAAATATAAAAGAAGAATATTCTAAAGCAGCGGATGGTACAAATTGAAATTTAAAAGTACAGTGAAGATAAATTTTCCATCCATTTTATATTACGACTAGCATAAATGAAAATATTAATCAATTTTAAATTAAAATTATAGTAATTGATTAAGTTACAAAGAATTACATTTTAATTTATTTAAAAACAAATGGTATCTTACCTAATTACCACCATTTCGAATTTTCATTATCGATTCAAATTACAGAAATATCATTTAAAATAAATTCATTAAAATCCTTCCTCCGAAATTTCATTGATTGTTACCAACAAAATACTATCAAAATTTATTGTTGAATTTGAGTTTTCTACATCCACGCGCAAACTTTTCCGTAGAAAAGTTAAATTTTCAAAATAAAGAACGAGGAAAAATATTAATAAACAGTCCGAATTCAGTAATTAAAATAAAAATTACTAGTATAACTTATTTCTTACCATTATTTTTATTACACAAGAAGTCTTCATAACATTTTCGAACCAAACTCATTAAATTGAAGTGCATAACAACTTTAGACTAGTAAAATCGTATTCATTGAAGACAACTTACCTATTTCTATAAAAAGAAAATCAAATCTACTAATTCTCATAAAATTTTCCGTCATTTAGTAAAATTTCCTATAAAGGAAACTGTACTTTTTTTAACATTTTTTTTATTATTATCGTATTCACACACAATGAACGGCTAGTTTTTATCAAAAAATAATAATTGACCGGTTATAATAAGGTTTATTTTTATAATCAAGTTATTTGTATTCACGATATAAATTTGATGCTTTATTTAAAAGATTTGAGTTTATTTTTATTAAAATTGAGGTGAGTTTCTATTCAAAAAGAATATTTGAAAAATAAAAGTTTATTTTTATTGATAAAATAAAAAAGAGAAATAGACTAAATTGATTTTGTTTGAATTGCCATTATTTTTTCTTCTATCTGAGAGTCCAAAGAATACGTAGATTTGACTAAAAATTCAAATAAACCTTTGGAATGCGCAGTGAGACGGATTCGTTGACCAGTTGGTGACTGTGCATTACCGTGTTTGTTTTAACAAAATCTTCACACCTTAATCATTTGGTATGTTCTTTCCAATTTCGAAAACAAATAATATATATTAATCTCAAATATAATCAATTTTAATTAATGTTGTTTATGTAAACACATTATTTTTAAAATACATATATTATTTAACTGGGCTTTTTTTTTCCTTTTTATTGTTCTAGATCAAATTTTAACGGCGAGTAATGTAAAAGACTTTTAAAAGAAATAATTATTAATTACTTTTTTCGTGTAAATTCGTTTTTTTACTTCAAAATCGGAAGACATGCAACAATATATATATATATATATATATAATTATCTGTATCTATTTCTTTTCATTCAGAATCCTATAAAAAAATCTTAATTGATTATGTTATGATTTACTAGTTTATTTTTATCAAAACTCAACTCTCGTTAGTTATGGATTGCTACGTTTAAATTCCAAAAAGTGTGAAGATAAAGGTATATTAATAAACCCGTATACATAATTGGAATATATTTTAAAAATTGATTGTTTTAATAAATATTTTTTAATTACTTTTTTTTTCAGGTGAATTTTATATACTGTTTTATCACAATAAAAGTTTATATAAAATTTAAGTTGATAATGTATTGGAAATTCCGTATAAATAGTGGTAATATTTTTAATTCTCTAGTATTTGTAAGCAAAAGCTATTTGTGTCAGTTTTTTTAATGTGTTAAATTTAGTAAATATTTTCATATAAATTGAGAGTAAGTATATTGTTATTTTCTATCGTATATATTGTTTTAAAGGAATAAATACAAATTTTATTGCATGAATTTTTGTTATTTATCTGAATCTCTCAATATTTTTTTAAATTTTCATCTCTAGGATATAGTATTTGACAATCTGGCATGTCTATTTGTACTTTTTTTATATTTAACTTTGCACTTTTATTCTTATATCTTTTTCTTTGAATAAAAGTAAGTGCCTAGTTACAATCTGTTGTATTCTTTACCATTTTCACTTATTCAAAATTAAAAAATATTTTTTAAATCTACTTATTCTTTAGGAAATATACTACAAGAAGTTAAAATTTAGAAATTATTTTTTAAAATCACATCCTACCTTGTAGTAGTTGTGTTATCCAAATAGATTTCAAGTCATAGTAACTTCATTTTGCTTTGAAAGTCTTTGAGATCTTTCTTTTTACTTATATTTGAACTCAATATTGATTACTTAGTTAAGAAAAATAAATTTCTCAATTAGTTTAGTTCTTCAGTGATTTTTTGTATTGTATTTGGTTATCTTGTTTTAGGATTCAAGAATCTGGTTATTTCTCCCACCCTCCTCAGTTTTTCTTGGATTGCAAAACACTTTCAAATAAGGAAATTGAAGTATTATTTATAGATTTATGCTTAAGAGTTGGATAAAATATGAAATTGGAATGAGTAGGTTTATGTGGATGAGAATTTAGAATTTGGTGATAAATTTTGTGTAGGATATTGAGTATTAGACAGACATTTCTATTTTGATTGAGAAAACTAATTCATTAATTTGAATGTTATTGTAAAATTTAATTAAAATAGTTTAAATATGAAATTTGTGTAATTGATAGTATTTTGGAACACTGAAAAGTTATGAGCATTGTGAATTATGGTCCAAAAGAGTTCCGGAGAGAGTAGAGTGATGACTGAAGTGGAAGTTTTAGAATAAAAAAAGTGGGCAGGGTTGTAAACATGGTTGATTACCATATGTCCACCACAACATGCCCTTTTAGCTAGAATCAAAGCATTAAGAAATAATGATAAAATTTTATGATCTTTATGAAAAAGAAAAGATGGATGGAGTTTTATGAAATGTATGTGGAAGGTACATGAAATGAAAAGGCATTGGATGCTGGGAACATTATTGCCATAAGATGCAGTTCTGATGTTAAAAATTAGGGTGCTTCATATGTGTCAGGTGCTTCATCTGTCTTCATTATCATTTATTCCAGAGTGAGCCCCCCTGCCCATTCCCGTCTCTTCCCTACCTACACTCTTAAAACCATATAAATTGGCGTTACATAGTTTGGATGATAACTAAACCCCACTCACTAGGGACCAACACTCACGAGTTCATGGCCACAAGCCACAACATCAAAATTATGTTCTACCAACGGTTCATAGTACTACTATATCGTAAAAGGCGACACTTGGACTTTGGATAATCCTCCCAAGGATTTTCTAAATAACAGTGTGCTCAAGAGGGATATGTAAGTCAAGCTAGTTTGGTCTAACCAATGATAATACAGTAGTAATTGGCATGTGAATTGGTCCCCCCAGAGAGAAGAGGCAGAAAATATGGTGCACAAAGAGAGTTACAAAGTTGCTACTCAAGGAAAAAATCATTTGGCCACCGGATGGATGGATGAAGTGAGAGAAGAGAACACTGCTTTTTGTAGGTGGGGTGTGGTTCTTCACAAAGCCCAAGAAAATAGGAATCAGGGAACCGCATCACTCATATTTTGACTATTTCTACCACTCCTACTTAGTACATGCTTTCGCATTTTTCTGGTGAATTTTAGTCAGTTATTCACCGCCACACCCGTCTCATTTCACAAAAGTTCCCAATTCCAAAATTTACGCTCAATTTCAACTCACGGATAATCTGTCCCCAATCATCACTCATTACCATGATCATTATTGCCCATGTTTTCATAAACAATAATTATGTAAAAAACAAAGATCTCTATTTTAAAGTAAATTGATTCAAATGCTAAAGAGAAATAAAAGTGAGAAGATAATTAAGGCCAACAGTATATCCCACCAATGAAAATATGATAACAGTACATTTGGATAAGCGTTTCCAAAATTAACCAGTTGAAAATTGATTTTAAAATAATTTATTTTTCAAAAATAAATTAGTAATAAATTCGATATAAAATTCTTCATTTAACGTAAGAGCTATTTAAAATCATTTTATTCCAAAATAGTTTTAAACCAATTTCTTACTGTATGACCAAACAAATTAGTATTTATCTTAAATTACATCAATTGATATTTCAACGTCATCTTAAACGATCTAATTATGAATCTAATTAACACTAAAAACTGATTTGAAAATCACTTGATAAGAAAGAAATAACATTTAAGATATGAAAGCTTTAACTAGCTATTAGCTAGCATTTTTAAAACACATCCAAAAGGTAAGATATCACATTCAAAATATAAAACTAAAACATGCTACAAGAGCATGTTTGAATGTTCCATTTGGTTTGGTATGTGGGACTTGCACAATTAAGATGAATTATACAAACTGCTGATTAGCATCTCCAAATTCCGTTTGGTCGTAGATTTGTGTGCTTTATCTAAGTTGGAAACACAACCAAACACATCAATAGGGCGTGTTAACGCAAACAGCTACCAGGACAGACGCATGAGGATGAAAGCGCTATGTGTTGCAGCTTCTGCGTCAATTGACGAGTTTACGCAAAAAAAGAATTAAGAGTAGTGCATGAAACGTGCTACAAAACATACATTAAGAAAATTTAAATCCTTGCAAACATTACCATGAATAAAACGAGAATAAATAAACTGATCAGGGTATCTACACAAGTACAAGCATGTACTTAGATTATATATTATTCCAGGCTGAAATAACTATTGTGAAGAACTCTGTAGGCGTGCCTTGATCCATGACTCGAGATACCGCAGCTCCTCATTGTTTATGGAGTGGGCAAGACCAGGATAAGCCTGCCGAGTGCCAATACAAACGTCAATGTGGATGATGGACAGAAGGCCGATTTATTGGATAAATAACTGAATTGTTGAAAACATAGAATTTACCTTAAACTCACAACCAACACCATTTTTTTCAAGGAAGGGGGGACCTGCATGTCCAGCTTCAAACAATACCGTTCTATCAACCATTCCATGGCACCACAGTATGGGTGTCTGTAGATATTTACATATAATAGGTAAAAAAGCATAAAACAAATGACAACTGCATTCCGCAAATTCAGTTGAGTGAAGTATAATTGGAGGACGTTAAAAACCCCATCCACTGATGCTAAGTTATTCTGGCATCATGCTCAGGGTACACATATAAGTGGTTCTAAATTCTAACGACGTAATCATTTAAGACTGTGAAGTGTCATTATTCCAACTTCCAAGGAAAATTGAATATCAGCAACATCATGCCCCGATGAGAAAAACCAACACAGTTGGCTTGGGCACCCATGCTTGTGAAATGGAACTTTGGCTTTAGGGAGTTGGACTTGATCTAATGAGTAGGGGAATTAATTCATGAATAAAACTCCGTTACACAACAGATTTTGATAGAAAAAACAGAGTAGAGTATAAAGGAAGATAGGATCCTTGTTGCTAGAAATTGAGCTAGGGAGGCCATGTAATTTGAAGATATTGTCCAAAAAACAATTGAGCAACATACAATGCAGTATAAGGATGTGACATGACAAGTAAGCATACTTATTTAGTCTATCCACCACTACAAAAATCACTTGTTTGCCATGTTAAGGTGGAAACCTTAAATGAAATCCATGCTAATATCATCTAGACATGAGAACCAGCCAAAACAGGTTTGCACTTCTGACAAATATCACAATTTTTGGCATACTGTTGCTGGATATCCTTAAGAGTCTCTCTCCAGAAAAAACAGAGATTTCACTCTGGCAGTTGTGACATCTTGATCAGAATGTCCCCCTGTAGATGAGTCATGTAGCCCTTTCAATATTATAAGTTTGGGATCAGAATTGGCACCAATAGATAATTTGCCTTTGCATCTAAGTTCTCCTCTATGCCAAGAGTATTTTGGATGCTTGTTAGGGTCCTACATAAGCTCCTGAATAAGTAATTGAATACTATCATCCGCAGACCAACTATGTTAGGTTTGCTCCAATAGCAATCTGAGCATTATTAGGCATCATTGGTAAGCTCCCCACTTTTGAACAACATATACTATGGCTAGAAACTCCCTCTCATATTTAGACATAGCTTAGTGCTTAGAACTCAAAGATTTCCTAATGCTAATGTAAGCAATAGGGTGCTTATCTTGAATTAAATCTGCACTAAATCCTGAACCTGATGCATCCCACACTGACAATTTTAGAAAAAATGGGGAGAGCAGATACTGTGTAAATACGAGCATTTTTCAATCCTTGGAATGCACTATTTGAAGATGTTGATAACATATATGTCAACGGTTTTGCAAATTTACTAAAGTCCTTGACAAACTGCCGGTAATAGTCAACCAAACCCAAAAACCTATGAAGTGGATTTTAGGCCAATCTGCCACTGCCTGAATTTATTCATGAATAGGGGGAGTTGGACTTTGGATTTAGGGAGTTGGACTCCGAAAATCCCTTAATCTAATGAGTAGGGAAATTGATTCATGAATAAAACCTGATACACAGCAGATTTTGATCAGAAAACAGCAAGAGTAGAGAGTAGATTTGTTTTGAATATTTTGCGTTTCTTTTTCTCAGCCCCAAAGCAGAAAGTAGCTACAGTGCTCTGGCGTGAAAAGTTGCAACAAACTTTTCCCACCAGCTTAATGCCACATCAGCTAATTCCTAATATGAAAAATAACAGATAGAAAGTAGCTTGAGTTTTATAACGTGAATTTAAGTAATGCAACTTTACTGCTTGATCTGAATGTGGTCTTCTATGTTGATGGGTGTACTTTTGTTTGGATAAACATCAAATATCTTGTTTCAAAATCCAAACAAAGATAAAGGAAAACTCAATATTTCCACGTAAACCTACGATCAAGAGAGCGTTGGTACTGAACCAAATTGGTTGTGACAACCCTTTTATTTTCCCATCCGAAATGATAATAATTTCTCAAAGAAAATGAACAGAAAATAGCCAAGCTTGACAAGAAAAGAAACGGAAGAGAGAAAATATTAAGGTGGGCACATAATACTACTACCACCACTACTAAGGATTAGTACCTGCTTTGCCTCGGGCGTAATTTGTTCTCCTATAGAAGAATTGAATGGAATCCAACCACTAAAGATTGCCCCTCCACCTAAAGTTTTAGGGTACAGTAGAACACTAGCCAAGGTTAAGGCACCTGAAAAACAATATCACCATAAGCAAACAGTCTATATACACAAGCATGGCACACTCTTCACAAGCAAACACATACACTGATCACTGACACACTCAAATAGACACCGGAATAAATGAGAGACCTCCTTGACTGAATCCACAGATAAATACATTGTTGGGGTTTACACCAGCAGCTATTTCCCTGTCTATAGTAGCATGCACATTTTGAACAGCTTTAAGTAAACTACTCTCGTCATTTGGAGATTCCTGACAACAAGCAGAACATTTTTCAGCAAAAATTTATTAGATCCGCAACATCATCCTGAACGGGAATGTTTTTTTTAGCAGCAAGAGTGACTTCTTCCCAACTCAAGTTGCTCAGCCAGAGCACTAACTTTTTTAGGAATCAAAGCAGTTGAGCTAAAAATGAAAAAAGTAAAAGAGACACCCTTTAAGCTTGGTAAACAGTTGGCACTGCCATGATGCTTTCAACATAGTAGTGCTCACCGTCTCAAATTTTCTAAATGAAAAAGAAATATATACACTCCAAATGTAATATTTGTACTCCGAATTACATTCTGACAGCACCTCGCAACACAGAAAATGAGAAAAAAAGGAGACATAGAATCTCCTAGCCTTCTAAAAAAGCGGAAAAGCTATAGTTTGTTATACCATTCATTATTTTCACTTCAAGATTGTTGATACGAGATACAGACTTAATACTTGAAAAAGAGAGTGGTTATACAAGAAATAATCCAAGAGAGAAAAGACAGCTAAACTTACAGCTGTGACTGGAATCTCGAGAATGTCAAACCACGAAGGCATTACAGAACCATCTACAAAAAGAGCAAATAAGAATAACATATTAATTATGTTTGGAAGTGGGAAAGCACACGGCATTTTCATTGCATTGTGCCTAAAGAACAGAGGATTTTAAGCCTGTCACAACGTCAACAAATGCCATATAAGAAGATGCTAATATGCTGTATAAACTTTGATTGCATATACAACAAAGGTACCAGACGGATAATGCGTACACCTATACGAACAACATTAACGAATGAGCATTGCATAACTAAGAAATTCTAAATTCGTAATTAACTATACCTAATAATTTCCTTGAACTCACGTAAGCAAGATCTCCTAAAAACTTAAATTAATATCATAGGGATTGGCCTGTGACTGTGAGGAAAGAGCAACATTCGTAACACGATAGTATCCAATTAAGTGAATATTTGGTAGTTGATTGAGATTTGACTGGTAATGAGATGGTTAAAATTGGTAGGGAACAAGAAAATAATTTCCATGGAGAGAAGAGAAGAACACAACATCGACGATCTGTTGAATAGGGTAGAGAAGAGAAGACATACAGTTGCAAGTGACGGGGGCGGAAGGGGCAGAAGGGAAGGACCATTTGGTGTCTCTAAATTCGGGAGAAGTGAAGAGGGTTTTGATGGGTTCGTTGGCTGGGCCAGAGTCACCCAGACCGTGAAGCCACAGAACAAAGCTTCGCGCCCTCGACATGGAGGAGGAAGAGGAATCTGGCTGTAGTGGTTGCGGAGAAGAGGGGTTTGTGGTGTTTTGGGAGAAGAAGAGTAGAAACAGAATGGTGGTGCTTAATAATGTAATTGTTAAGATCACACTGCCATTTATCACCTTCATCTCTCTCAGCTCATCCATGCCTTTCATTTCATTACATGTTTATTATAATATGCTACTTTAATTTAGTTATTTACAAGCATTTTAGTACTTCAACTTAAGAGAGGTATCGTTGTAAGTAATTTGTTTTAGGGTTTAGGTTCAATACAACTTCTTGTCAATGTATAATCTTTCTTTTTGTTTTAAGGTATGTATAATTACTTTACTAATATTTTATATTTAAGGTCTATATTTAATTTATATCATAGTTTTCAAAAACAAAATTAATTTGTTCTCTTTGTTTTTTTAAAAGTATTTAAATTGGTACTTTCGGTTAACTCTCCAACGATGTTAAGTGCGGCTTATATGGCAGAGATAATTGTTGGTGTGGACGGTAAATTAAGAGATAAATGAGATTGGATGTTTAATTGATTGTTTTTTTTATATGTTGTATGTTTTGTATTTGATTACTTTAATGAGACATTTACACAGTAGTTTATGATGTAGGATCCCACCATATGCAAAAAAAATTTGTGTGTGGTCCAACATTTGTTTTCTAACATTATTAAATGAATGATTGATTTGTAATTTGTTTAGTATATGCGGCCATTGGTATACTTTACAAGGGTACCTACCTTTATAAATTTCATATCGTGTCTGAAGGTGTTTTTGACCTTGTGGTCCACCATAGTGGGAGATTTTCTAATGGTGACAGAGTGAGATATGTTGGTGGTTATACATCAACATGGTCATGTGACTTTGATAGATGAAGTTACTTTGAAATAGTTGGCATTGTAAAGAATATTGGCTTTTTAACAATACAAGAGATATGGTATTCACGTGGAGATTGTGAAGTGTTGGAAAATAGATTACAACTTTTGGTTGATGATGGTGGTGCAATAAATATGTTGAAAGTTGCAAATACATATTTTGAAGTTCACTTATTTTTAGTGCACGTTGTGTATCAGAGGCAAAAGTTATGTTCCTTTTAGGTGATGAGGTTGAATGTCAGGTTGAGGGTGAGGATGATGTTGGTGATGTTAATGGTATGGAACCTGATGGTGATGTTGATGTTGGTAAGGAGAAAGATGTTGGTGATGCTAATGTTGGTATGGAAGGTGATGTTGAGGATGATGGTGGTGAGGATATTGGTGAGCATGATGGTGTGGAACCTAGTGTTGAGGGTATTGGGGATGTTGTTGTTAAGGAGTAGGAATGTGATGATGATGGTGGGCATGTGTAAGGAGATTCTTCTTGGTTAAGGGAAGTTGAATTTATTGAAGGTGAAATTGAAGTTCAGAGTGAGGCTAATAATACTAGAGATAAAAGTGAGGGTGAGACATTTGTTGAGGTTGAAGAGTTTAGGGCTACTGAGAGTAGGTAGAGGTGCAAAAGTAAAAGGCAAGCAAGTAATCCTATAGAAGGTTATGAACCAAATTTTACAGATGATTTGCAGAATTAGGATGTTGATGATGATGAAAGTGAAGGTACAGGTGTGCATGGTAGAGGGTTGTCAGATATAGAGTGGGAATCAGAAGAGTTAGACAACATGGATGAAGTTGAAGATGATGATAAGGATATCAATATTGATGATGAGCTCAACAGACAATGACTATGGCATTGAAGAATGTCCATAGTTCATACCAGGAGTAGTACAAACGAATTTATGACCATGCACATGAGTCGTTGCGCTCAAATCCGGGTTCCACAATCAAAGTAAAAGTTGAAGACATTAATGGGATCAAAGTGTTTAACAAATTTTATGTTTGCTTAAAGGCCTGCAAGGATAACTTTATATCTTGTAGGCCTGCTTTGGATGGGTGCTTCTTGAAAGGGTTTTATGGTGGTAAACTGTTGACAGTAGTTGGGAGGGACCCAAATGATCAGATGCTACCACTAGCATATGTTGTGGTTCACGTTGAATGCAAGGATTCTTGGAGCTGGTTTTTGCAACTTTTAATTAAAGATATTGGGGGTATAAAAGTATGTGCAACCATCACTTTCATGTCTAACCAACAAAAGATATATTCCTTGTTGTCCATTGTTGATTTTGTTTGTGTATATTTTTCATTTAATTATTCTATATATGACTTTTGACAGAGTTTGTTGCCTGACATTCATGATCTGATACCTGGAGCAGTCCAACGCTTCTGTGTTCGACATTTATACTCGAATTTCAGAAAAAAAATTCCCAAAGTAAAAAATTAAAAAGTTTAATGCGGATGGCAGCCAACAACACATATCCTCGAACATGGGAGAGGAAGATAAAGGCTATAAAGGAAGTCAATGATGAGGCTTTCAAACATCTGATCGCACTACCTCCTAGACAAGCACTCATAACCCACATAATTGTACTCATCTCTATTTTCCAAGTATTTAACTAATGTTTGTTTTCCTTTTTTACTATGTTCTGGTTCAGATCAAGATCTACATTCATTCCAAAATTTGACACACTTGTCAATAACATTTGTGAAGTGTTTTAATAGTGTGCTTGTAGCTACACGAGCAAAACCATTCATCACCATACTAGAAGATATTGAGACTTATATAATGCAGAGATAGGCAAAGAACATATTGAACATTGCCTCATTTGAAGGGTCAATATGTCCAAATATTTTAAGCAAATTACAAAAGGAAGCACATTAAACTCGATATTGGAAACCAAGGTTAAATCAAAACATTCATACAGTATTTTAAAACGTTATTGTGTTAGTTGCTAGATATGTCTAACCAATTTGATGATCATAGTTCTTCTGCAAATCACTTATTCGAGATCAGGCATATCTCTATCATTGGAGAAAAATGTGTGGTTAACTTAGACATAAAGGGGTGCAGCGACTAAAATGATTAACTTGAACATAAAGGAGTGCAGTTGATGAAACCCTGGGAGATAGAGCAACCACTAAGCTAGCCAACCTCCCAGAAAGATGACTAGGAGCATGACATAAGACCTAGGGTTAGGTCAGGATCAGAACATAGCTAGTGCTTCAAAGCCTATTATTCCTCAGAGGATTAGGGTGTACTTAGTATAATTTGGGCTTGTGTCAAGCTCATTTTCCCCTCCATGTGTCGCCCTAGGGTTTTGTTTTAACCTACCTTTTAGAAATTTTCCTACATGGTGCGACATTCCTATGCTTAACCTAGCTTCTAGAAGCTTTGGAATTGCCGCCCCCTATCCGTCTCTCTCTTGTTTTCCAAGGCACTCTCTCCTATAAATAGAGTGTGTTGCCTTTTATATTTTCATATTGAATTTGAATAGTAAGAAAACTTTGCTTGAGCGATTTGTGAGTGTTATCATATTTTTTTTGTCTTATCTTGAGTAGAGCATACTTCTAGTGGCGACTCCTCACCACTCATCTTAGAATTCTTCATCATTCCAAGTGGTGTGATGATACAACCCAAATCCATAAAAAGATGACCATGAATGCCAACCTTAAAGGGTCATCTCAACAAGCAAAAGGAGATGCCATCAATAGGAGGAATGGTCAAGGACCACAACACTTGAAGTTCTTCCTATTAGTGTTCTTAAAATTGAAGCCCAAGCCCAAGAAAAGCCCAAGCCCAAACTGAGGCCCAAGCCCAACACATGATTTCATCATCCATCATGCCTCAGAAGATTAATAAGAGCAAGGGCACAAGCATTATTAGATGAGCTTCAATTGATGTATCTTTTTGTAATTTCTTTAGAGTAGTTTTTAAATAGAACATAAAGGGAGGTGTGGATAGGAGTTTAGGGCTTGTGAGAAGAAGTAGCAAAGTCACACCTTCCATGCGCCAATTTCAAAGGCATTCCATTTGAATTTCCCACCCATTTTTCCTTTTGAAATCCGACCCTCTAAATGCTATAAATAGAGGTGCTTGGTTCATGTAACACAACATTGAAATTCAAGTAAAGTTACTATACTCAAATTGAGTGAGAATTTGTGAGACTTGTTCTCCTTTCCCGGTCTTATCTTGTGAGTCTTTGGGAGCTCTCAAGTGGCGCATCCTTCACTCATCTTGGAGTTTATTCACCTTCCAAGTGGCGTGTACCTCTTCCCTTGCTTCAACCACATAAGTCTTTCTATCATTCATCTTCTCATTCCATTTTCATTCCATATCAAATTCTAAAACATGTCTTGTTCTTTGTTCTTGTTTTCAATTGGTAGAATAGTTTTAATTCTTGAATCTAATCAGTTGGTTTGTGTTATATGTGAATTCAATCGGTTCATTCTCTTTGTTTGTTGTTTTTAATCGGTTAAATTGTCCTTGTTCTTGTGTTCATGTTTCTGTACCATGTTTAGCATTCATTCATCACCTATACTTGTGTTTTTCCTTTGATCTTTGTAAATGAACATTCACATCTACTTAACACTTGTTAAGTTAATGTCCAGTGGGGATTTTCCTTAGTTTTCTCACCTTAATTGCTTAAGAATCTTGATCCTAATTCTAAAAAGTGTCACCTGATGAACAATTCTAAAATCAACTCACATCATGTGGTATCAAGAGCTATGGTTGTGTTTATCTTTTTGAGTTGATTTGGCACTTTACATTCAAGCAATTTACATTCTATCACCTTTAATTCTTGTCTTTAAATTCAAGTACTTTTATTTTCTTGCTTTTAATTTTCCAGCACCTTAGTTTCTTGCAAAAAAAATGTTAAGCCTTTCTTATATTCATAGCTTTTTTGGTTTTGAATATGTTCCTTGTTATGCCTTTCTTTGATCTTGGTTTTTTTACTTTGAGTCACGTGTTCATTAGTGTTCTTACTTTGATTCTTCTTGCTTACTTTTAATTGTGAAATTTACAATTCAATTAGAAACTTATTTGAGTAAAAGTTGATGTTAAGTTCCAAACATATGATTGCAAGTGTTCAATTATCTTGAATCCACCAAACTTTTTTGTGGAAAATTGAATGTTCTTGACACTTTGCATGATGCAATTTGGATAATAAAAAGAGCCAAAACAGCAAGCTATTTTATTAATTCCAAAACAGTACCATTTTTACATAAAAAATAGTAAGGAATTTCCAAAACAGCAAGGTATTGATGTTATAAAACCAAAAACAACAAAGCATTTTGTTCCAAAGGAATCTTGCTTATCATTTGGTTTAGAATTTCATTTTCACATTTATGGATTCAACTTGATTGACTAATTGTTTTCTACTTTGTGGAATTTTGTATCCTTTTGCTTTAGCAATTTTCTAGTTTAAAGAGTTTCATAGTTAAAAGTTTAGTAAGGTTCTTTGAGTCTTCTTTTGTGCTTTTCTTGATTGTTTTATATTCAAAGTTTTGTCATATTTCTTTTCCAATTTTGGTTTAGCCTTTCTTGTTTGAAACTTTTCTTGATTGTCTTTTCTTCTTTCCTAAAGTTTTGTGGTGATAATACTTTGAGCAAGTGCAGTTTGCTTTGACATCTTTCACTTGAGAGTTATCCAATTCACAAGTGAGAATTTGGCTAAGGAAAGATTTTTTTTTTCTTTGAGTGTTTAATTCCTTTTCTTCATTTTTTCGTGAGCATATTGTTACTTCTAACTTGTTTTCTCTAATTGTTTGTTCTTTGTGTTTTGTGTTTATTTGTTGATATGGATCATCTTTCTAGTGGTGAATCATCTAAACCTCATTTTCCTCAAAAAGTTTTTCTAATTGGAGAATTGAAGGAAGCTAAAAGAAACATTTCCCAAAATGAGGAAGCATTAAGACAAATGGATGAAAGACTCCAAAGATTGGAAATGCAACATGAAAGGCCTCCAAGACAACGAAGACAACATCATAGATATGAATCAAGAAGTTCTCAAAGTTATCGTGGCTATGATGAAGAAATCGAAAGGAGAAGGCAACATTATGCAGATAGGCGCCAACATGTGGCAAAGCCTTATTTACCTTATGTAAAATTGCCTAGTTTTAGTGGAGATAGTGATCCTAATGTGTATTTAGGATGAGAGGCTAAATGTGAACAAATTTTTATGGTGCATGAGGTCCAAGATGACCAAAAGATAAAATTAGCCTCCCTAGAATTCTTAGACTATGCCATGCAATGGTGGCATAAAATTGTAATGGACATTGGGCTAAACAAGAGACCAACCGTGGTTTCTTGTGATGATTTAAAAGAATGCATGCACGCTAAATTTGTGCCTCCACACTATAGGAAAGAACTTTTGTTGAAGCTCCAAAGGCTTCATCAAGGTACACAAAGTGTGGATGATTATTTTAAGGAACTTAAAACGCTTTTAACTAATATTAACATGCATGAAAGTGAGGAGTCCAAAATGGCTCGCTTTGTAAGTGGTCTTAAAAGGGAAATTCAAGATGTGGTAGAATTATATGAGTATACCTCTTTAGAAAAATTGGTTCACCTTGCCATCAAGGTAAAATCCCAAATTTCCAAGAAAAACTCTTTTAAAAATTCTCATAATGATGACTTTTACCACACATCTTGGACAAATAAACCAAAATCTACTTCAACTTTTCCCTCCAATTTTAAAAAGGAGTCCACTTACAAACCAAGGGATTCTAAACCCTCACCTTCAAATCCTAAATCACCCACCAAAACCTCAAGTAAAAAATGTTTTAAATGTTTAGTTTTTGGTCATATAGCGGTCGATTGTCCAACCAAACGTACCATGATGGTTAAGGGGGCTCAAGTAGTAAGTGAACATAATGATAACTCTTCTTGGTCTAACTCCCCTTCCCCTTCAAAATCTCATAGTGATAATGAATGTGAAATACCTTGTGAAGGTGACTTATTGATGATAAGGTGAATGTTGGGAACCATTCCAAAACCTTTGGATGATACCCAAAGAGAAAATATTTTCCACAACCTCTGTCTTATCAACAACAAGTTATGTTCCTTGATTATTGATGGGGGTAGTTGTACTAATTTGGCTAGTACAAGAGTTGTGGAAAAGTTAGCCTTAACTACTATCTCTCATACCAAGCCCTAGAAATTACAATGGCTTAGTGTCAAAAGTGAAATCATGGTTAACAAACAAGTTCTCACAAACTTTTTAATAGTAAAGTATAAAGATGAGGTTTTATGTGATGTTTTGCCCATGGAAGCAACTCATGTTCTTTTAGGAAGGCCTTGACAATTTGATATACATGTTTTACATGATGGCCTAACCAACACAATGTCTTTTTCCTTCCAAGGGCGCAAGGTTACCTTAAAATCGTTCTCTCCCCAAGAGGTTCATGAGGACCAAATCAAAATGAAAAATAAAAGAGAAAATGTGAAAGCAAATGAAGGAAATGATAAACCGAGTCACAATACCTTATCAAATAAATCAATTATGTTGACTCGTGCTATGCCTCAACTTACGCCTCCAAGGTGTACTTCTTCTTTGTCTTTTTCATTATCCAAGGTTCCTACTTCCACACCATCTTGGTTAAAGAATGTTAAGGATGATTTTTACATACATCCTAATGGTTTCCACCTTTTGAGAGGAATTTTTCCAAAGAATCTCATCATTCTCAAACAATCTTTTCCAACATGGTCTGTTTATAGGACCTCTTTTTCTGAACTCCCAACACTTAAACATGCTAAGTCAAGTTTGCCTTTCTTTTCTTCCACAGTCTTATTTGATAGAAAATTGACTTTGTTATATGCAAGAGTGCTAAATTCGTGGTCGAATTCTCTCCAACTTGGGGGGCATGATACGACCCAAATCCATAAAAAGATGACCATGAATGCCAACCTTAAAGGGTCATCTCAACAAGCAAAAGGAGATGCCATCAATAGGAGGAATGGTCAAGGACCACAACACTTGAAGTTCTTCCTATTAGTGTTCTTAAAATTGAAGCCCAAGCCAAGGAAAAGCCCAAGCCCAAACTGAGGCCCAAGCCCAACACATGATTTCATCATCCATCATGCCTCAGAAGATTAATAAGAGCAAGGGCACAAGCATTATTAGATGAGCTTCAATTGATGTATCTTTTTGTAATTTCTTTAGAGTAGTTTTTAAATAGAACATAAAGGGAGGTGTGGATAGGAGTTTAGGACTTGTGAAAAGAAGTAGCAAAGTCACACCTTCCATGTGATTCATTTAGGCACCAATTTCAAAGGCATTCCATTTGAATTTCCCACCCATTTTTCCTTTTGAAATCTGGCCCTCTAAATGCTATAAATAGAGGTGCTTGATTCATGTAACACAACATTGAAATTTAAGTAAAGTTACTACTCAAATTGAGTGAGAATTTGTAAGACTTGTTCTCCTTTCCGAGTCTTATCTTATGAGTCTTTGGGAGCTCTCAAGTGGCGACATCCTTCACTCATATTGGAGTTTATTCACCTTTCAAATGGTGTGTACCTCTTGTTGATCAAGAGTGATCAAGTGCTTTGAAGAATTCAATTTGTGCTTTGAAGAATATGCTTTGTGCTCTATGCAAGGTTGTGTTGCTACTGTGTTTTGGGAGGGATCTGGGTAGTTTTATATATAATCCACTCCTTTGTTGAATCTAAAGCTGATGTGTTTTAAAATCCTTTTTAAAAAAAAGTGTTTTTCAAACTAACTGAAAAACAACATGTTGTTTTGTCGAATCAATTGTTTTGTTTTACTCTTAGGAGTTTTTGAAAAGGTTGAAAAATGTTTAAGTTTGGTTGACTTAACTGCCAAACCAAACATGTTTTGTTCTTTGTTCTTGTTTTCAATCATTAGAATAGTTTTAATTCTTGAATCTAATCAGTTGGTTTGTGTTATATGTGAATTCAATCGGTTCATTCTCTTTGTTTGTTGTTTTTAATCAATTAAATTGTCCTTGTTCTTGTGTTCATGTTTCCGCACCATGTTTAGCATTCATTCATCACCTATACCTGTGTTTTTCCTTTGATCTTTGGAAATGAACCTTCACATCTACTTAACACTTGTTAAGTTAATGTCCAGTTATTTCTCACCTTAATTGCTTAAGAATCTTGATCCTAATTCTAAAAGTGTCACCTAATAAACAATTCTAAAATCAACTCACATCACGTGATCATCATCTCCATCTCCATAAGCTTATTTTATCTTCCTCTTTTCCTTTACCATATTTTGCTAATAAAAAATCATAACCCAAAGCGAAACTCCTAAAATATGTGTCAATCTAAAATTAGCTCACATCACTTGTTGTCATGCATTATGTGCAATGCAATTTGTGAATATGGATGTAGTTAACTTTATTTCATTTTGGTTCAAGAAGGCAACATATGTAGAGGTGTACAACTCAATTATCTACCTAGTGAACGGTGAACAAGTGTGGGAGAAAACAGAAATGCCAAATGTTCTGCCACCTCCAACAAAGAAGATGTTTGAAAGGTTAAAAAATAAGAGAAGGTTGGAAGCATGGGAGGTAATGAAGAATAAGACCCAATTAGTGTACCGTAAGAGGGATCCACTAAGAAGTACTGCAGGGCAGGAAGGAGTTTCTTTAAGTTCCATAGCCTCGGGCGTTGCCCGGCCTCGGGCGTCGCTCTGACTCAGTATAACAAAGACGCTCGGGGAGTTTGGCAGACCAGGGAGGTGTCCCCTCTTACTACCCACGGGTGGGGATAACCGTGGAGGAGGCAGCACAATAGGAGGTGGCACGGTAGGGGCGTGGAGGCCTCGGGCCTCGGCATCCCAGACAGTAATAATAGATAAAGAAAGGTGATTTTCAAGCCACATCCCCAATACCAGAAGGGAGAGACCCAACTCACGAGGGATCTGTGCATGAGGTGTAGGGACGCGACAGTACGCATCGCCGCTGGAAAGCCACTAGGATAGAAGGTGATCTGCATACATGGCACGTGAGGAAGGCAGGGAACTCCCAGGGCGGATGACTCAGAGAATGGACGCATGAGTTGGAACCCATGCAGTCACCCCCGCGCAAGTTGCACTTCGACAGGGCAATCTTACACACTGAGAAGGCCCTAAGACTGGGGCAATGTTGCTAAGAAGCACCCACAAAATGCGCAAGTCTCAGGCTGACACGTGGACAAAAACACCGGGAAGGTATATAAGGTTTTACGATAAACAGAATAAGGTAAATCTTACACATTCTAAGACATTTGAGCAGAAGTGAGCATTTTCAGTTACGATTCAGTTACGCATTTCTCTGAACATTGACATGCGACGAGAAGTGTTTGGTGTTTCCTGTCCAATAGCTGACTTGATCGTCAGAGTGCAAACGACCGCGAGGGCGCCATTTGTCTCTCTGTTTCAGGTGTTCACAATGGAGGAAGGAGAATGATTGGAGCATAAGCAAAGGGGTTCTTTGATGGAAGAGGGCCAAGCATCACTTCAAAGGAGAGCCAAACACAAAGACATATTGGGCCAACTACAAGGGCAATGGCTAAGAGGCTTGATAAGGATTGGGACACTGCCACTGATGGTAGAGAAACTTACCTCTACATGTTCCAAGAGGTCCAAAATCAAGCGTAACATAGTCTTTAAATTTTTGTCAAAGTAGTATAGGAATTTTTCTTTTGTAAATTTATTTAAATTATAATTAGGATGAATTTTGGCTCCTAAAAAACCAACCTAAGTTAGATTAAGGTTTCTAGAACCTCTTAATCTAACTAAGGCCGATCATGTTTGGCCTAGAGGCATCACAATAGTCACTTTTGGTTCATGCTTGCCATGTGAACTTCGTAGGCGTCACATTTGCATTTCATTTGGCTAGCATTCCATTGCCATTGACTCTTCATTTTCGGTCCTCCAAGCCTATATAAGGAGGAGCCTACCTCATGTATTCACAAGATTATTTTGAGTAATGAAATGCTGCCAAATTGTGCCATTCTTACACCTTGCCTAACTCTCTTAGGATTTAGGCCTTTAATCTTCCAAACCGTCACCTCCAAAGAGAGTAGGCCTCACCTCTCTCACTTTCATACTTCTCATGCACCTCCAAGGCTACCATTACTCCTAGGAGAGCCTTGACCACCAACAATCCATGGATGCTTCCGCTAATTCCAGATCAAAAACGCAAAGATGAAGACCTCAAGCTATCATTTGGTATCTAGAGCTATGGTCTTCAAGAGATAAGTGTCTCTTTTCTTTTTTATGTTTGAGTTCTTCTTATTTTCGTGTTGTTCATCACTTGTTCTTGTTGTCTTGCTGTTTTTACATTTTTAATTTGATTTAGATGTTGTTCTAAGCATTGCAATTGGTACAAATTGTTCAAATTGTTCTTAAGCTTCTTATTTTCATTTTTTGTGTAGGAATCTATGTTGAATTGAGTTGCTGTTTTGTTTTAGGTTTATTTGAGTTCTTATTGCAATTTTATTCGGTTCATATGTTGTATTTTGTGTTCTTTTATTTTCTGAATCTATATGTTTGGTCTAGTCATGTAATTCCAAGAATGTCAACAAATCTTAGTAGTACTTTTCTTGATTCATTTGTTTCTTGTTTTGATTTGAGTTCTATTTGAAATCTGATTTGATTTGATCCTTTGGTGCATTTTTCCTTGTAGTTTGAGTTCAGATTTGTATGTTAAATCCATACAAATTCATATAACATTCACTCCATTGTGTTTTTGAAGTTTCTCATTCTGTTTTTAATTCCAGAATTAGGATTCTTCTGTTTTTACAAATTCTGTACTGGCTATTTTGTGTTATGAAATTTAAATACGTTAAAAGAAAATTTTGAGATTCTGGATTTTAGTGGTTTTATGTGTTAGAAAAAGAAGAAAATAGAATTAGTTGATGATCCTGCCGGTTGACTTAGCGCAAGAGCATTGCCTCGTCACGATCTTCCTCACCAGCTTGACACCACGTGCCCTCCAAGTCCACTCCACAGATAGCCTCTCTGAGAACCTGAAAAACACACAGTGGCGCCTCTGCGGCCGGTGGCGCTCCGACGCTCAAGTCAGTGACAAGAACACCCAAAAACTAAGAGAGAATATGCTCTGTAGGACCGTACTGTAGGCACACAACCCTAGCAGTATCAGCCGTAATGAAAAACGTACCTCTGCAGATTCTATTAAGGTTACCTTTATAGCTAGGTTTCTTCTCTCTCCAGGCCGTTATGCTTTTGGACGCGTGGCTCGCGTCCAGCCATGCACGTGTCGCCATCTGGGCTGGGGCAGCAGGTAGCGCCCAGCCCTACACGTGTCATCATCTGAACTGGGGCAACTCAAACGTCATTCTTTGTGTAGTAACCAGCCGCACAGCTAAGTCCTCAACTCAAAGAGCAACCCAGCACGTAATGCGCTGTGAAACACCACCCGACAAGGCGAGTATCGGATGCAACAAAGTGCATCATCTCTGTGATATCGCTCATCGCGAATGGCACCCTCCTTACTACTACGCCATGCATGTTCTAGCTGGGGAAACCTTGCCACCAACAAATGTCCACTCTGGGAATCCTGTCGTTGATGAGCAAGGCGTTCCCCCCAACCCACTCGACCTTCATGCCCCATGCTGGTGCCACAATCGTCTTACTGAACTTACACGCTTGAAATTACCCTTCTGAGCCTTCGACAGCCTTAACTAAGTTCGCTGGGAGACCCGGCGACGTGCTCCTCGTGGCGGTGTGTAAACCACCCAATCTCCTAGCATTCTCATACGGCGACTGCGACGCAACTCTGGTGATTGCCGGTTACGCACACTAGAGATCGGAGAACGCCAATCCACCGATCGACGACTATGCCTACTTCCGAGCCATTCATCTTTTCTAGCCTATGCGTTCCATTGAGCACGCCCCACTCGAGCACGTGCAAGACATGTCATCACGCCTGATGACCTGGTCGGTACAGTTGAAAAGACAAAATAGAAAAAAAATGATAAATCATACAAAAAAAATATGCATTCTGGCGCTAAAATTGACGGTAGTTGGACAGGAATTTTGAAAAATTTATCACAATTATTTGGTGCATGTTTTTGGTGTGATTCAAGCGCCAAAAGTTTGCTCAGACATTGAATCGTTTATGTTTAAATTTTCAAAAGCAAATTCAAAATAGCCAGCTCAACATAAATATTTTAAGTCACGCTTTCTGAACCTTAATTTTCCAGTAGTGCTGTTTTGGTTTTTCAAATCAATTCTAGTGCCTTTCTTTAGGTTCCTTTTGTGTGCCAACCTTTGTTGAGTGCCTATTTTCAAATCAATTCTAGTGCCAACCTTTAGGTTCCTTTGTTGTGTGCAAATCAATTCTGAACCTTATTTTTTTACTTAGAAAAAGAATTGTGTGAAGTTTTTGAGGGATGGTTTTTGGCTAAGGCAAGACTTGGTACTTAAGAAGTCCTAGTGACTCACTTTTCTTACTTGGAAAGCTACCTTACCTAACTTTCCTCTTCTTTCTTGAAGTAAAACACTTTTAAACACAAATATTTAGCCATGTCTTCTCACTCTTCTAAATCTAATGAAACTGATATAAAGTCCATCAAATCTCTTATAAAACAATTAGCAAAGGACTTTCAATCACTATCATATAGACAATTGGAGCATGAGGCCCAAATCAAGGAGTTGAGATTAGCTAAAGAAAAGGATGAGATTTCTCAAAAATAAAATAAAATACGTTCTCATGCATCTAGCTCTAAAGATCATGATTCTCTTGGGGAGGAAAGCCCTTAGGATAAATGAGTATTACCAACCACCCCCTAGGAGAAATAGAAGAGATGAAAGAGAACAAGAGAGCCCAAGAGAGGTTAGGGTAAACCTACTCCATTTCCATGGAAAAGAAAATGTAGAAGTATACTTAGATTGAGAAATGAAGGTAGAACAACTTTTTGCTTGCCATAGAGTGAGTGAAGAAAGAAAAGTGCCTCTAGCCACTCTTAGTTTCCAAGGGAACGCTGTGTATTGGTGGACATCTTTAGAAAGAGATAGGCGTCTTCATAGGGAGCCTCCCATAGAGTATTGGAATGACCTTAGGGGAGCCCTAAGGCGCCGTCATATACCCTCCTACTATAATAGGGAGTTGATGGACAAGCTCCAAAGACTCCAACAAAGAACAATGAGTGTAGAGGAGTATAGGCAAAAGATGGAGCTTTATATGATGAGAGTCTCCATTAGGGAGGATGAGACCACCACCATAGCTAGATTCTTAAGTGGGCTAAATCTTGAGATAAGAGATAGGGTTGAACTTCTACCTTATCAAGACTTGAATGATTTGGTTCAACTTTGTATCAAAGTTGAACAACAAAATTTAAGGAAAACTTCAAGTCAAAGGGTAGGTTCATATCCTAACTTCTATCCCAAGAGAGATTTTAAAAGGGAGGGTAGTACATCCAAAGAAAAACAAAAGAGACTACCAAACCCTTAGGCAAGGATACCTTCACTCCACCCATTCGCACTAGGGATGTCAAATGTTTTAAATGCTTTGGAAGATGACATGTGCAAGTACAATGTCCAAACCAAAGAACCTTGTTTTTAAAAGGAATATATGAATATACTAGTTGTGAAGACAAACCTAGTGAGAAAGAAGAAGAAGGGGGAGATGATGAGAGAGTGAATCCTTTATAGGGGGAATTATTTATGATTAGAAGAACCCTCAACAATCAACCTAGTGCAACCAATCAAACACAAAGAGAGAACATCTTTCACACAAGATGCAAAGTTTTATAAAACATATGTTCTCTCATTGTGGATAGTGGTTCATGTTGCAATTGTTGTAGCACTAGGATGGTTGAAAAGTTAAATCTACAAGTAGTTCCTCATCCTAAACCTTACAAATTACAATGGATCAATGAGAATGGGGAACTAAGTGTACATAAACAAGTGAAAGTCGAGTTTTCTATAGGTAACTACAAAGAAAATGTTTTATGTGATGTAGTTCCTATGGAAGCTTGCCACATCTTATTAGGTAGACCATGGAAATTTGACAAGAAAACCTTGCACAATGGTCTAACTAACGAGATTACCTTCACCCACAAGCAAATTTTTTTTGTACTTAATCCTTTACCACACTCTCAAGTGGTAAAAGATCAAATACAAATGAAACATAAGAGGGATGAGGAGAAAAAAAAACAAAAATAGAAAAAGAGAAAATCCTTAGGGATAAGAAGGCGTGGGAGAAAAGTGTTCCTTCCCACAAGGTTATTCAACAAGACAAAACATTTGAAAACACCTTTGAAAATATGCTTCTTGTTGAACAACTTAGCCTTATCTTTTGTAAAGGAACACTTACATGCACTGCCACAAACCTTGAAACTATGATTCTACCTCCTCAATTTGAAAATCTTTTAAGTGAATTTGATGATATATTCTCTAAAGAGGGACCCGTAGGACTTCCTCCTTTTAGAGGTATAAAACATCAATTGACTTGATTCCGGGAGCAAGCCTACCAAATAGGCAAGCATATCGAACTAATCCTGAGGAAACAAAGGAGATAGAGTCTCAAGTTCAAGATTTGTTGGAGAAGGGTTGGGTTCAAAAGAGTCTAAGCCCTTGTGTTGTACCTGTCTTGTTGGTGCCCAAAAAGGATGGAAAATGGAGAATGTGTTGTGATTTTAGAGCAATCAACAACATCACCATCTAGTATAGGCATCCAATCCCAAGGCTTGGTGATATGCTTGATGAACTACATGGGTCAATCATATTTTCCAAAATTGATCTTAAAAATGGATATCACCAAATTAGAATCAAGGAGGGTGATGAGTGGAAAACCTCTTTTAAAACCAAGTTTGGACTATATGAATGGTTGGTAATGCCTTTTGGTCTCACTAACGCACCTAGTACATTCATGAGGCTAATGAATCATGTCTTGAGAGATTGTATAGGTAAATATGTAGTAGTTTATTTTGATGATATCTTAGTTTATAGTAAAAACCTAGAAGACCACCTAAGCCACCTTAGGGAAGTTTTTCTAGTACTTAGGAATAATAGTTTGTTTGCAAATAGTGATAAGTGTACTTTTTGTGTAAATAGCATAGTTTTTCTAGGTTTTGTAGTAAACAAAAAGGGGGTACATGTTGACCCCGAAAAAATCAAAGCCATCCAAGAGTGGCCAACTCCACAAAATGTAAGTGATGTTAGAAGTTTTCATGGTTTAGCTAGCTTCTACAGACGCTTTGTGCCAAATTTTTCAAGTCTAGTTTCACCTCTTAATGAGCTTGTAAAGAAAGATACTACATTTTGTTGGAATGAAAAGCATGAACAAGCCTTTCAAAGGCTAAAGGCTCAACTTACCAATGCACCCATTCTAGCTTTATCAAACTTTGCTAAAACTTTTGAGTTAGAATGTGATGCATCGGGGGTTGGCATAGGTGCGGTTTTGTTACAAGGAGGGCATCCAATTGCTTAGTTTAGTAAAAAACTTCATGGAGCCACCCTTAACTACCCCACCTATGACAAAGAGCTCTATGCACTTGTGAGGGCCTTAAAGACTTGGGAGCACTATCTTGTTTCAAAAGAATTTGTTATTCATAGTGACCATGAGTCTTTAAGATATTTAAAAGGCCAACACAAGCTTAATAAAAGGCATGCAAAGTGGATGGAATTTCTTGAACAATTTCCTTATGTCATCAAATACAAGAAGGGAAGCACAAATATAGTGGTGGATGCTCTCTCAAGGAGACATGTGCTCTTTTCAAAACTTGATGCTCAAATTCTTGGATTTGACAACATAAAAGAACTTTATCAAGAAGACCAAGACTTTGCATTTATCTTTGCTAAATGTGAACATAGAGCACAAGAAGGTTACTATGTGACCGAGGGGTATCTTTTTAAAGAAGGCAAACTTTGTATTCCCCAAGGTACACATAGAAAACTTCTTGTAAAAGAATCACATGAGGGGGGTCTCATGGGCCATTTTGGAGTTGACAAAACTCTTGATCTTTTAAAAGGAAAATTTTATTGGCCACACATGAGAAGAGATGTCCAAAGACATTGTTCTAGATGCATTTCATGTTTAAAAGAAAAATCTAAAACAATGCCTCATGGACTATATACCCCTCTACCAATTGCAAATGCTCCTTGGGAAGATATTAGCATGGATTTTATCTTAGGACTACAAGAGGTCATGACTCCATCTTTGTGGTAGTGGATCGCTTTAGTAAAATGGCACATTTTATTCCTTGCCATAAAGTGGATGATGCTCAAAATATTTCTAGACTCTTCTTTAGAGAAGTGGTGAGACTTCATGGTTTACAAAGAAGTATAGTATCCGATAGAGATCCGAAGTTTATAAGCCATTTTTGGAAAACCCTTTGGGGAAAACTTGTCACCAGACTACAATTTTCCACATCTTGTCATCCTCAAACGGATGGACAAACCGAAGTAGTCAATAGATCTCTTGGTACTATGCTTAGGGAAATTATGAAGGGTAACCACAAATCTTGGGATGAGTACCTTCCCCATATTGAATTTGCTTACAATAGAGTAGTTCACAAAACTACTAATGCTTCTCCTTTTAAAGTTGTATATGGATTTAACCCTCTTACTCCTTTGGATTTGTTACCCCTTCCTAATCCATAAGAATTTGTGCATAAGGAAGGAGTTATCAAAGCCGAATTTGTTAAGAAATTACATGAGAAGGTTAAAATACAAATACAACAACAAAATGAGAAGTATGCCAAATACAACAATAAGTGGAAGAGAGAAATAATTTTTGAGGAGGGAGACTTAGTTTGGCTTTATCTTAGGAAGGATAGATTTCTTACTAAGAGAAAGTCCAAACTTAGCCCCCGTGGTGATGGACCCTTCCAAATCCTCAAGAAAGTCAACAATAATGCTTACAAATTGGATTTACCTATTGAATATGGAGTACATGATACATTTAATGTAATTGACTTATCTCCTTTCGTAGGTATCAATGAAGAAGAGGACGATTTGGATTTGAGGACAAATCCTTTCCAAGGGGAGGGGATGATGGAAGAGGGCCAAACACCTCTTCAAAGGAGAGCCAAACACAAAGACATATTGGGCCAACTACAAGGGCAATGGCTAAGAGGCTTGATAAGGATTGGGACACTGCCACTGATGGTAGAGAAACTTACCTCTACATGTTCCAAGAGGTCCAAAATCAAGCGTAACATAGTCTTTAAATTTTTTGTCAAAGTAGTATAGGAATTTTTCTTTTGTAAAATTGTTTAAATTGTAATTAGGATGAATTTTGGCTCCTAAAAAACCAACCTAAGTTAGATTAAGGTTTCTAGAACCTCCTAATCTAACTAAGGCCGATCATGTTTGGCCTAGAGGCATCACAATAGTCACTTTTGGTTCACTCTTGCCATGTGAACTTCTTAGGCATCACATTTGCATTTCATTTGGCTAGCATTCCATTGCCATTGACTCTTCATTTTCGGTCCTCCAAGCCTATATAAGGAGGAGCCTACCTCATGTATTCACAAGATTATTTTGAGTAATGAAATGCTGCCAAATTGTGCCATTCTTACTCCTTGCCTAAACTCTCTTAGGATTTAGGCCTTTAATCTTCCAAACCGTCACCTCCAAAGAGAGTAGGCCTCACCTCTCTCACTTTCATACTTCTCATGCACCTCCAAGGCTACCATTACTCCTAGGAGAGCCTTGTCCACCAACAATCCATGGATGCTTATGCTAATTCCACATCAAAAACGCAAAGATGAAGACCTCAAGCTATCATTCTTGAAGCGCAGTTCGTAGAGACGCACAAAGGTGTTCAAATCAAACGATGGGAACAAGTCCAAACTGGATTAAAGAAAAAATGTGGTATTTATCACTTGGCCACTACAAAATTCCTGCACTGAAAAACCATCTCATTAAGCCTCATGTGAGGAAGGTCCATCTGAGGCAGCTCCAACCCAGCCCCCTCCACCATCTCTCACTACCTAACCATCAAATTCGCAACCACATCAACCATCTCACCCAACTCCAAGGACAAGATCAAGTGCAAAATTGGGTAGACCCGACACGAAGCTTAAGTTACAGTCTAAGAAAGGGCGCTTTTCGAAGCCATGACTGATTTCATATTACTGTGTATTTTGAAAAACAATTATTGTAGGCTCATGTTAATGTATTTTGGAATGACATTGCGTTCATGTTCATGTAGCCAATGTGTTTGGTATTTTTTAAGTACATTGATGTTATCAGGTGGAGAATACACTTCTTATTTACATGCACTGAATACTGTAGTATGATAATTAAGTTTGGTTCATTCCAGGTGGCTTTACTTTTTTTATTTGCTTCGTGGTTTCATTTTATATTATACAACACATTTGCTATCATTAAATTTCATTCTACATTTGACATGATACTGAAATCAAATTCTGATATTTGCTTCATTAATTAATTTTCTATTACAAAACATAGTTCATATGTTTAAAATTCATTTTCCATTACTTAATGCTCAAATACAAATTAAAATTTCAGAATAACCTCAATACACTGAACTAATACATATTACATTAACTCATTCAATCATAATCCCAAAAGAAACATATATGTCATGGGAAATTTAAGAAAATAGACAACATAACAATGTTGATTACAACAACAAACAACCTTAGTAACAACATCTTAATCCATTTTCTTGACACCTTAAGACGTTTTTTCAAACTACAAATATTGTTTCTTTGTCTAGCAATAATTCCATCTCTGTCATCCTCAGTGTCTTCAATGTACCATATGAAGAAATTAGATTCCATGCTTATGTCACTCCAACTTTGTATTGGACAAAACGTTAATCAAAACAATCAATACCAAATATGCATATTTTTTCATAAAACACAATTCAATGAATTGTTGAAAGTTATTATTGCTCTCAAAACCGCAAATTCCCCACAATCGCAAATGGGAGCAACCAATGTGGTCTTGCTCCCACCACCATGGCTACAATTGTTAGAATTAATGACTTAAACAAGAGGGGGTGAATTGTTTTATCAAAGATTTTCGCAAATACTTGCTTCATAATGAATCCATAACAAACAACTCAGATAAGCACTTAAAGAAGGCAATCAAACAATCCAACAAAAACAGTTATTAGAATTTCAACCGGTTAAAGTCACTATTTAATTGGTTGTTTATAGTAGTGAAATATCAAACAATTAGAGAGTTTGAGGGAAAGAGAGATTTACACACAAAGATTATACTGGTTCACTCAATCCCTGAGCTACATCCAGCTCTCAGTCAAACCACTGAGTTCCACTAGCAATCAATCACAGATTACAAGCATAGACCACAAAGTGGTGACTTTGAATCCCACAAAGCCTACTCACCCTCTTTGCACACACAATGATAGAGATCAAATAAGAGAGGATTTTACTAATGGAAGAAGAGGTCAGTCACCCAAACATTTGAAGTTCTTCCTTCTAGTCTTCTAAAAAATTAAAGAAGAATTAAAATAAAGAGAGGACCAAGCCTAAAGCCAAAAGAAGACTACAAGCTTTCAAGAATGGGCTTCAATTAATATCTCTCTTTATAGTTTCTTTTGTATAAATTTGTAAATAATATAGAATAGTGTTTAGGTAGGTGCTAAGAGGGAAACCTAAAGATACCTCTTATGTAAAGCATCTTTAGATATTAGCTTTAGGAATAGTCTAGAAAGGTATCCCTTCATTCTCCACTTTAGGCGCTAGAAGTGGAAGAGTTGCAAGGCAACCTTGGATAGCTTCCTTTGTAAGCTTCTTGTAAACTCTTGACCGGTCCTTCTCCTATAAAAGGAGGGCTTGAGTCCTTCAAATACATATTTGATATCTTGAGTATAGAAATTCTCCCAAATTGGTGAGTGATTGAGAGACTTGTGTCTTCTCTTATTCTAGTCTTATCTTGAGTGCACTCTTGGAACCTCAACTGGCGGCATCTACACTCATCTTGAAGCTTTGTATCCTTCAAGTGACGTTCTCCTCTCCAAGGACTCCAACCACATAAGTTCTCTTCTCTTTTCCATCTTATTCATCCATTTCCATTCCCAAGTAAACTCTAAAAACATGTCTTAGGAATTTCTAGTCATTTTAATCGGTTCATTTGCTTCCTGTCTTGTTTTTGTTTGGTTCATTTGATTCCTAGTCACTTTTAATCGGTTCATTTGCATCTTATCTTGCTTTTGTTCGGTTCTTTGATTCCTAGATAGTTTTAATCGGTTCATTTTCTTTCTTACTTGTTTTAATCGGTTCCTTTGTCATAAAATGGGTTTCTACATGAGTTTGGCTTGGTTGCTTGTGATTTGGTGAGTTCTTGAATGTTAAGAACATTGATCCAATTCTAGAAAAGTGCCTAATCATATTCCAACTCAAGTTGAATCCATAACATGTTCCTAGAATATCTCTATCATGTTATTGGAATCATATCACACAACACCTCAAGACAAAACACCCTCTAACTTTACAGGATTTCAAATACAAATAGTATGTAAAAGATGTACAATTACAAGTTACTAATCAGGATAGAAAGCACCTGGATTTACAGAACCAGAGATCCTATGATCAACACTTGTTACCACACAACAAAGCTTGAAAGAAATCTTGCTCTTTAAAATTCTTTCTCAAAATCAAATCTCTTTCTCAAATCTGAATCAATACTTGTTGTATTTCTCGTGTCTTTTGATTTGAAAACGAAGCTATATTTATAGAATTTGAAAAGCTACTGTTTAAGGCAGATTTGAACAACTGAATTAGTTGAAAAAGGTTTTCAAAATACTGTTATGAAAACACACATTTAACCAGTTGAAACCACGATTTAACCAGTTGAATGAGTGAAACAGTTACACAATTGATTCAAAAAATAGTTTCACAACTTCCAGGCAGCTAAGTGACAAACAACCGATTATTTCGATAAATCAATTGGTTTTTTTCCCTTTGCTTGGAAAAACACTTAGTTTCTTAAAAACAGATTTAATCAAGCTTTGTGTAGGCTTCAAGACCTGATCTTACAAAGATTCTAAACACCCTAATCTAAACCCAAACCTAGAAAGCAGCACAACTTTAGGCTTCATATGGATTTGATACATCAAAGCTCCCATCTTCAACAAAAATTAGACTGGTTCTACACTCTCATCCAATTACATGTGCATGATGATGCAGATGCAGACCTATAGTCGGACATTCATGCCCACTTAAGGAAACACACAAAAAAACATGAATCCAACAATGAATCCACAAAAGCAAACTCCTTCCTCCCAACAACGAATCCACAAAACCAAAGTCCACCACAAACGACCTTGGTATCCGTTGACAAACCACCCTCCAAAAATGTTAACGAAGAGGAGAAACCCTAACCCCCCAATGTTGGTCTTTACTAATCTCTGCCAAATTCCCCCCCACTTGCCACCTCACACAACACCCAATCCCATTTGTCTCTTAATTCACAGTCCACATCAATAATTCTCTCTATCACATAAGCAACATTTGATGGCATTGAGGAGCAGTTAACAAAAAGGACTATTAAAGAAAAAGAGAGAATAAGGTAAATCCCTTGTGTATATTGAACACATAGGGTTATGTTTATATAGGAAAAGAAACATATGGGCTAAGCCCATTACATAAATATGAGATATCTAACAATATCTATAATATCTCATAATATCAAATAATATCTAATTATGTCTAATAATATCTAACAAGGACGAATTTAGATATTTAAAAAAAAAAAAAACAAAGGGACCAAATTGATTTTTTTAAAAACTACTGTACTAAATTGAATATTGACCATAAATGAGGGGACCAATAAGGTAATTATACCTTTTAAGGTACAATCCTTCAATTGAAGCATGTTAGGGTTTGGAATGGTTACAAATAAAGTCTTCTTTATTGTTAATTAAAAACTAGGGGTGGGTATGGATTGGATTTTCTAAAATCCAATCTAGATATAATCCAAATCCAAATAAATGGATTGGATTTAAAATCCATATCCACTTTAACTAGATCAAATATATTTGGATTTTAAAATCCATTTAAAGTGGATTGAATCTAGATTAAATCCACTTTGTTAATTATATTAAATCCACTTTGTCAATTACATTAAATCCATTTTGATATGGACAAAGACTAACTTGGCTCGAACTGGGCCTAAGCTGACTCAACCTGGACGCAGACCAACTCGGCTCTACATCGGCCCGACCCAGACGGCTCGACATCGGCCTGGGCCTGGACGACTCGACATCGGTCCGGGCCCGGACGACTCGACATCGGTCCGGGCCCGGACGACTCGACATTGGTCCGGGCCCGGGCGACTCGACATCAGCTCGGGCCCGGACAACTCAACATCGGCCCCGACCCGGACGACTCAACATCGGCCCAGGCCAGAACGACTCTACATCGGCTCAGGCTCGAACGACTCGACAATGGCCTGGGCCCGAACAACTCGACATTGGCCCGGGCCCGCTCGGCTCGACATCAGCCCAGGCCCGCTCGGCTTGACATCAACCCGAGCCCGCTCGACTCGACATCGGCCCGGGCACAGTCGGCTTTGTTGAACCAAGTGGTGTTCAAGCTTTGAAAAATCCAAACCCTTTGAAGGATGTTGAAGTATTGGCTGTGCTTGTTGTTGCTGTGCTGTTTTAGTTAGGATCTGGGGTAGATTATGTATGTAATCCACCTCTTGATTGAATCCAAAGCATAGACATTCTCAATCTTTTTGAAAGAAAAATGTTTTTCAAACTAAGTTAAAAACAACCGATTGTTTTGTCGAAACAACCGATTGTTTATACTTAGATGTTTTTAGAAAAGATTGAAAACTGTTTCTCAAATGGTTGAGCTGTTAAAACCAAAACAACCGATTGATTTGAGGAAACAACCGATTGTTTGTTTTGGTACCATAACAGAAAAACTGTTTTAACTTTGACTGAGCTTTAAATGATTTAACTGCTTACACTCCAGTCTTTAAATGCTTTGATCAATCATTAAATGCAATTAAAGAGTTTGTTAAGATTTGATAACAAACAACATCTTTGAATAAATTCAGAAAAACATATTTGAGTAATAAGTTTTTGAATACAGATTTTGAGTTTTTCAAAGAGTTGAGATTGCTTAGAGTTTGTGATTGATCAAAGTGTGTGGAATAGGATTCTGCTTGTATTGATTTCAGATTATCTTCTGTAACAAGTGTAATCCTTGTACTCTACATCGGCCTTGGCCTACACGACTCAACATCGGCCCGAGCTCGAATGACTAGATATCAGCCCAGGCACGCTCGGTTCGACATCGACTCGGGCCCGCTTGGCTCGACATCAGTCCGGGTCCGCTCGGCTCGACATCGGCCCAAGCCTGCTAGGCTCGACATCGGTGTGGGTCCGCTCATCTCGACATCGGTTCGGGCCCGCTCGTCTCTACATTGGCCCGAAATGACTTGGCTCGACTTTGGTCCGAAATGACTTGGCTCGACTTTGGTCCATACCGACTCAATTCGACTTGGGCCCGAACGACTCAGCTCGACGTGAACTTGGGTCGACTTTGCTCAAACTGGGCCTAAATTGTCTTGGCTCAACTTGGATCGGACCAAGTCAAAATCCAACCCAAAATACAATTTGAATAATCCTAAAATGTATCCAATCCATATCTAATCCATATCCAATTAAATGGATTGGATTTAAAATCCAAAAATATGGATTTGGATTTGAGATAAATCCATTTAAATGGATCAAAACTAATATGAATTTGGATAATTATGAATTGGATTTTGTAATTTGGATTTTTTGCCCACCCTTATTAAAAACTAAAAACTAAGTAATGTTTTAATTTGAAACAAAATTTAATATAAAGAAAATTTAAAACTTATGAATTACTTAACTTTTTATTTTTAAGAAAATTTTAAAAAAAGATTATTTGAATATGATGTAACATTATTAAGTTTTTGAAAATAATTTAATAGAAGATTAAATATCTGGATTTATATTTTAAATTTAGATATTAAAATATAGGAGTTAAGTATCTCACATTCAGAATTAGTTAAGAAAACTAACATATGGATAAAAAAAATTGTAAAATTATTATTTTAATGTTATTTAAAAACAAATAAAAATATTATTGCAATAATGTTTTTATTGAAAATGACTATTTTTAGGAAAAATAATCGATTCAATGTCACAAGTATTAATATATTCTATTTTTAAGTATTAACATGTTTTATTTTTAGTAAAAAAAAAAGTTTAGTATACAAATTTTAATTTTGTTAGTTTTATTTAAATTTTCTTGTTAATGGTTAAACACATATTTTGCCTTTAACAATTACAACTTGCATTTGTTAAAGAGAAAATTAACCATGAATTAATCATGAAATTATCTCAATTATGCTCATATACATTATAAATTCATAGTTTTGAATGTGTACAGAAGATTAGTTGCATATTAACTTTAAATTTCTCTTTAATAAAGATACATGTTAATTACTAAAGATCAAATATTTGCTCAATTATCTTAATATGAATTAAAAAAATAGGAAAATTAAAAAAAAATATACTAAAAATATTTTTTTATTGTACTAAAAATAATCTTTTTCATTCAACCGACTATTTATCTTTTTCTATATATAATTTTACTCATAATTTATTGATATGGTATTTTCTCCATATCTTGCACAAAACAAACAGTACAAGAAAATGATTGAATGGTAACTAATTTAGAAACTAAAAAAATATAGTTTTTATAGTAACTAATTTATATATCATTTTATAAACTAAAAATTATTGGTTACTAAAATGGTATTTATTATAAATAAAAATTATAATATAATTAAATACTATATTTTTGGTAGCTAATTATAAAAATAAAAATAAAAAGTTACTTTTATAGAGACCAGTTTTTTAGTCTCTTGTTAAAAATGTAATTAGAAACCATTTTTTTAGTCACTTTTAATCCATTTTAAAAAGTAATTTTTGGTCTTTAAAAATAATAAAATTAGAAACTAATTTTGTAGGTTCTAATCATCATATAATTAGATACTTAAATTTTCAATAGTTATTATTTAAATTTAGATACCAATTTTGATTTTAGATACTAATTTTAAAGTAATTAAAAATTTTAATCACTTTGTTATCTCTTTCTTCTCACTTTAACTTTTTCTACTCTCTGTCTCAGGGCAACACTGGTCATTTCTCACTCACGGGCAACGCCACTGCTCATCTCTCACTCACAACGACAACCCTCTAATTCACGACGACAACGCTCTCATTCACGACGACAACCTTCTCATTCACGACGGCAACGCTCTGACTCACGACAACGTTGTTAATCCCTCACTCAGACAACGCTGCTCATATCTCACTCATGGCAACACAACACACTTTGCGCTGCTCCGAAGGAGGCCAACCTCTTCAAGTTTATCATCGTAAGTTTCTATTCGTGCTTTATTCTCCTCCTTTGCCCTTTAATTTTGTGTTTTCTCATGGAAGTTCCGCACAACTTTACTCACTATGTATCTTCCCCGTCTTAAAACCCTAGATTTTGTTCTCATGTTGTATTCCCTCATTTACAATCTTTAGGAATTTACAAGAACTTTGAACCTTTTCCAAGGTGTTTGAATAAAGCTGTGATTTCTAGCCTTTCCTTTTGAGGAGAATTTGAAGGTCATTCTGGAAGAAGAAGTTGCAGTCTTGCAAATTTCCTAGGGTGATTGCATAATGGAACTAGTAAATAAGGCTCACGCTGCTGGGTTCAAAGGTCTTCCTCAAATGAGTTTTTTGTTCATTTGTTAATAGTATTAGGTTACTAACTATATGCGAATCCTAAGAGACAATGATGTCCTAATTTTGGTTTTCTTTTTATTTGCTCTACAAATTAATTAGTTTGTTCTTGTGTTTTCTGATGCCTAGCTCGATTTAGACTTAACCCATTTTATTTTCAAATTAAAGATAATTAAACTAGAAGTTCGTTTGAAGTCGATGAACCCCTCAGCCTGCTATAACTTGTACCATTGCTGAGTTTATATTTCATGATTCTCCTTCCTTATTTATGCTTAGATAAACTTTCCACAAGTACTTACAGATTTAGCTTCTTCAAAGAGTTGGTATTAACTTATATATAAATCAATTTTAGCATATGAAAAAACATATTTCATTTTGTTGTTTATGTCCGTGTTTATGAAGAAATTTATATTGCTAGTGGATAGGTTGATTGACTTAAGTGATATGCAATCCCTTTTGTGAGGCATGTTGAAAGCCAATTGTAGGTTATCGTCTATCATTGGAATCTAACATGTTACTCGTATTTTTAATCCTATTACAGGTCGGGAACATTGAAGGTGCGAAACAAGCGATTGAAGCAGGTGCGGATGGGATAATTGTACAAGGACTTGAAGTTGGTGGTCATGTATTGGGTCAGGTGTGCATCCTTGTCATAATTTTGATATAGTATATGTAGTAGTGGTTGTAGGTGTTGAATAACTACACATTACATTGTTTTTCCTCGAGACACTTTTCCACAAAACCTTTACGATCTATATAGCCTATTTATTCTCAGGCTCACTTATACTAAAGATTTTTGGGTCATCTTACTTGTGTTTTCTATTCAATAAAAATTTGGAAAGGTATTAATTTGAGGAAGTGATGAATTAAAAAGAAAATTTTCATCATCAATGCTTTTCTATTAGAAATAATGAGTGTGCAAACAGTTCAGGTTTAAACAAATTTGGAGCGTTGGAATTTTGCACAGTAGTAAAGGGAAGAAAAACAATCATTCTGTGTGGCAAAAGGTTCAGAAAAATAGTTTTGATGGATGTGGCAGTGATTTGAAGAAAGTAAACACTACTTTGTCACAACTAAGCTTTGATTCCATTTAAATAATACTAGACACATTGGGAAGAATGCATAAATCATGAACAGATACATATAAAATGACTCATTAATTAAATAATATTAAATCTTTTCAATAACTCACTTCTTATTATTATATTTTTCCATTTCTAATAAACAGAAGTAGTAGTTGGTGACACTAAGCATAAGGTTATAAATATGTATAAAATATGAAAAATTTTAGTTGACGAACTTTATAAATTTGTTTTAAAATTAGTGAACTTAAATATATAAATAAATATAAAATATTAATGAACTTAAATCTATAAATAAATATAAAATATTAAAGAGGAAGTGGGTAAAAAAAATAATATTTTATAATATATTATATTATTTAGAGATCAATATAGTGACCATGTTTTTGGTATTTATATATTTGGTCACTAAATGAGTTTCTATATATTTTGGTCACTAAATTGGTTTTCATGAAATTGGTTGTTAATTTAGTTTCTATATAATTGGTCACTAAATTAGTTTCTATATATTTGGTCACTAAATTGATTTTTATTTAATGGTTTCTAAATTAGAATCTAAATTGGTATCTAAAATTAGCGACCATGATTTTAGCCACTTAAGACTATTAGTTTCTAAATTAGTCTCTAATTAAGTTAGTGACTAATTTTATCATTTTAGAAACCAAAAGTTTAGTTTCTAAAAACATTTTTTCTAAATATAAAAAAATTAGTACTCTAAAGTATTTTTAAGATATTCCTTCTAATTTTATTAGTCTATATAAAAGTATAAAATAGTATTATATAATATTTCTCTAAAATAAAATAAATTGAAGTAAGAAACTGTAACTTTTGTCAAATTTACAAGTTGGTGTATATTTGACAACTATTTTGTCTTATGTGGGGAAAGTTATCCAAATTTTGTTAAATTTATACTATATACAAATGAGGAGAGCATAGAGGAAAATTTTTCACACGTGTCATTCACAAAATTTTTCTCCAAAAATATTTCAAAAACAAATTTTACAAAATAAGGAAACAACCAGGTGTCAACAATGTAACAAAGGTGTGTGGTTGCCTATTGAAGCGTGTCCACCATTCTTCTGCATTGTTCTCGAAAGTTTTTTTTTTTTTCATTTTGCAATCAAAACCAAAACACACAATCACTATTTTCTCACGTGCAAGTGGACATATTTCATTTTTTAGCCAAAAAAGGGACTGTCGAAGCATCTCTAACTTAGAAAAAAAAAAGAGCAATTAGTTAAAGAAGGAAAGTGTTTTGAAATTTGAAATTTTGTATTTTGAATTTGAAATCTGACGAAGGTTGGAGCCATTTTTACACTATTTATATGTACAAAAGGCTCTTCTTGTGGGATTGTGGAAGTATGTTTTTGCATGCAGTGTTTGTCCAAGCAAATGTTGAATCCACACGATGTTTATCCAAGCACCATTCCATATATCAGGTAAGACCAATCTATACTTTATACAAATGGAAAAAAAACATAAAGGGAAGTTTTTCACACATATCATTCACAAAAATTTTCTCGAAAAATATTTCAAAAACAATTTTTACCAAAACAAAAAAATGGACAAGTGTCACCAATATAACAAAGGTGTGTGGCTGCCTGTATTGAAGTCACGTGTTCACCATTCTTCAACATTGTTCTCAAAAGTTTTGTTTTATTCATTTTGCAATCAAAACCAAAACACACAATCATTATTTTCTCATAGGAAAGTGTGCAAATTTCATTTTTTAGCCAAAAATGAAGTGCTGAAACATCTGCAGCATAGGACAGAAAGAACAGTCTATTAAATAAGGTAAGTGTTTTGAAAATTGAAATATGATTAAGTTTGGAACCATTTTTACACTTATCTGTGCATAAGGCTCTTCTTGTGGAATTGTGGAAATATGTTTTTGCATGCAGTGTTTGTCCAAGTAGATGTTGAATCCACGCGGTGTCTACCCAACCACCCTTCTATTAGGTAAGACCAATATTAACATATGACTACTCAGAGTATTGAATTCATTTGTATATAGTATAGATTTCTGATAATAATGCACTTTGTTATATTGCTTTTGTGCAACAAGTTTCCATGAACTGCAACAAGATTGAAAAGCGTGGAATAAAATTTGTTTCAATGTCTCAAGACACTAGAGTGAAATGAAAATTGTTTTGTTTTTTTCTATTTGAATTAGAATTATAACTTCTATATTTTGATTTCTTGGTTGCCTTTGTGCTTCACAAATATTGTATAAGTGTACAATGCAAAATCTTTATACGAGGCGGGACAAAAAAAATCAACTAAAAAGAGAACAATTTTTTTTTCTTTGAGGCACATAACAACGAATCAAATAAGGACATTCGAGTTATTTCCTTTCATGAAAATATTTTTTTATAATTTTTTTTTCTACTGCATTGTTTAGGTTTCTGTCTCACTTTGTTGCCAGGACATTTTCTACTTCTCTTACATTTATTTATTTATATTTATGTTTCGTTTAACTTCATTTTATTATGCTTGGTTTATTTATTCACACTTGCTTTATGTTTATTTTTTTATTGTTTTCGAACGGGGTTGAGACTTGTAGAACTATTGAAACTCCTCTTCGGTTTCCATGGTCGGTCAGATAACACTTCACTTCTCCAAGCAAGCTTCCTTACTCTCCTCTACTCACTCTACTCTCGGTCTTCACGTAGTCCCGACTCAGATGGTACCTGCAGAAGACACTCCGATACTCAAGTCAAATTTAGTATTCGACACTTGGTATTCTGAGTACTTTGTAATGACGTACCTGATTCTTGGAATCTATGCTATTTATATTATTTTGGTGAGCGATTGAGCCAGATTAGAGAGTTGGGTCATGTTTAGGAATACATTATCTCTTAATTGTTGATTATCCTCACCAATTCTGCTTAAACGTAATTGGTTATATGGTATCGATCAGCGTGATGATCGGATTCCAAACCGTGGTGTCGGTTGTATACACCTTACCAATACATTTATATTAACACTTACTTTATATTTATATATTTATATCTATTCTATTTTTACTTCAATATAATTCATACTATCCATTAATTAAAATTATAAAAAAATCGTATAATAAATTAATTAAAGTTAAATTTAACTAACTATCATTACTTATAGAAATAAATAATTAGTAAATTTTTATAAAATATTTTAAGTGTGAAAATTTTTTTAAAAAATGAAATTAATAGATAAGTAACGGCATGGCATCAATTTTCGCGTGCTTTACACTAGTTAAAACACTGGTTTATTGTTATCCACGAGGCATGACAAATTTGATTTGTTAATAGATTGAGATTTGGGAAAAAAACAAGAGAATATATGCAATATATTTGGATTAATTTTACGGATACAATTAGTAATGAATTTTATAAGATTAACTACAAAATTTAACATCTTTACTGATTAGGTTAACAATTCAGTTTATTTAATTTTATTAATTAGTTTATCAGTCACTAATATTAAATATTTATAATTTAATAAACTACTAGTTTATCAGTTAAAAAATTTAAAATTATGAGCTAGTCAATTAATAAAAACTATTTTAACAATTATCAATTAATTTATAAGTTAATTTTATCAAATACATAGTTTTAGATAGAGAAAAAGTAACATTTAAATTATTTTAAAAAGTAATAATATTGTCAAGGAAATTAATGACAACTCATTACATTTTTAAGACGAATATCACGTTTGATCTTTTATAATTTAATATAACTTGAATAGGAGAGATGAAGTAGAGTTAAAATATTAAGGCCTTAAAATTGATCTGTCATTAAATTAAATCGGTTATTGTTTTTAATTTTTTTGATTGATTTTCTGGCAACATCTTCAAATTGTAACACTCCTTTGGTTTGAACTATTAATTTTTCTTTCAATTGAATGGTAAGCAACATAATTTATTAAACAAATTACAATTAGATTCTCTGCTCTGGAGTCATTTAACGAATTGTTATCCCCTGGTCAAAAGAAAAATGTAGCAAGAGAACTGAGTCATTTGTGAAGACCAATCATCAGAGGCTCACGCAGCATAAAATGCATTGGTCGAAAGGCAAACTCTGAATGCAGGTTTACTCACATAATCATCCCTACAATTGTAGGATTTCAGTGGTTTTGCATCAAATCCAATATATCTGGTACAGGATAAAGGGTATGATGTCCTTTTAGTTTCAACCTCATGAGTTATTCTTGTATAGGAACTAAACCACTTTGCTTGCATGTACCCAATTCTTCTCCATGGAGGTATATACATCTCTATGCTTTTCATAGAGCTCCTTATACCACTGCACATTAGCGTCACAACCTGTTTCACCTCTTCCAATTTACCAACAAATATCAGAGGGAAGACGTCAAGTAACGAAGAATAATGCTTTATGGGACGAGCTATTTCAAATTCCGCCACAAGGGAGATTTCAACAATGTACCGATTTCCTGCAAAATTTACGTCCATGTACTCATATTCACCACCTGGGAATCTTGTATTTTTTTCCCACTTGCATTTGCAAAGCCCTGTGCATAAAACGTAAACACAAAAAATCATCAAAATTCATTGCATCACCCATAACCCAGTGGACAAAAAATCAAACTACACCAATGCAATTTCCCAAACACATACAAATTAACCTTTAATAAAAGCATATAATTAGTAGTACTTGCTACACAAATATAACTATTGGTGAGAAATCAAGAACTGATAATTAATTAGCTTAAGATAGTACTACAACTCACCAGCATCAAAACCTTTGTCCCGCAGACGAGACAGCAATTGTGGTTTAAATTGGGGTGACGAGTTTTCGTTTTCCCCAACAAATTCCAATGCAAGTTCAACTTCTCTCCTAATTAGTTGCTTATCATCATCGCCATCACCACCGAATATTCTTTCAAGGATCTCCCTCTTCTCAGAATCAAACCACTCCAAATCCTCATCCCGGTCATCCCAACCAACACCAACCGCATCTTCTTCCTCTCCGTCTCTCTCCATGAACGATTTCACGAGGTCCGACAAATCAGTCAATTCCTCCGGCGAGTGCTCAGTTTCGCCGCTCTCGCAAAGCCTCACACGTGCGACGTCAGCTTGAAAGGCCGCGGCCAACCGCTGAAACCTCACCGGAATCCTTCCCATTCTTCAATACTTGTGTTTTCCTTTGTTCTGTACAAATATAAAAAAAAGGGGATGATGGATCGTAACTGATAAGGTTGGTTGAAATGATGTGTACATAAAACGACGAAAGAGAAGGTGGATGAGTAAGAATGAGAAGAGGGAAACTACTTCCTCCAACGTATTTAAATGCGATGGAGTTTGAAACAGACGTTTGGTTGTAGCAACCATAGAGATTTAGTTTAATTGCCACACCAATGTGGTCCAAATGACCACATTATTTCTTGAACCCAACTGCCAAACCGTCCAAGTTCATTTTCCGCTTTTCTTTATTTCGTATTTTCTCATATGCTTAAATTGTTTTTCTTATTGGAGAGCTAGGAAACAATTTTAAAGAAAAAAAAATCTATGTTCGCGATTTTTGAAGAACACATAAACTTTCAAAAAAATCGTTTATAATATACGAGTTCTAGCTAAATTATGCGTGGATAGTATTTATGCTATTTGATTTACACGATTTTAATTAACAACACCAGTTCCGTGATAAAGATGATTAATGTTAAAATTGTATATGCCAAAAATGATTTTTCTAAGGTCGTCTTTGTTATGTTCGACTTTAATTTAGTAATTTTTTTTGAAGAAAATTTGTTAATTTTTTTAAAATAATGGAATAATATAAGAAATGTTGAATTGTGCTATCTTGTTTGAAACGCTAAAAATAAACAAAAAAACCTTAATTTATCTAGTAAACTTTATTTTATAAAATATATCTTATTTGTAATGAGAAATTTATAAGAAAAATAAAATTTTAATAATTTATAAGGGTTATGTGATTACTTAAAGTTATATAATTTTAAATTTTATTTTAAAAAATATAATTAAAAAACAATCTTCCTTAAATCTTTGTTTATTATTTTTATATATTCTCTTTAACTTGAAGTCAAACAAATTAAAATGTTATGAACTAGAAAGTTGACTTGATATATTTTAAGTGATGTACCTTTTTAAGGTTAAGTTTTGATCACAAATATATCATGTTTTTATTCATACAATCAATGTTTTTTTTATTAACATGGATGGATGATATATTTTTTTAGCTAATGTTAAACATTATATTGTTGTTGGCGTCAACTAAGATTATTTATACTTTATATAAGTTGAAATTGTTTTTCATCAAAGTGGATAAAAAAAGTATGTCAAATTATTTATTAGTGTTAATAAAGATTTTCTCAATCAATGTTAATAATACTATTTCAGTTAATATTGATCAAGATTTTTTTAAATACCAATGAAACTATTTTTTACTATTGTAAGTAAAAGTTTATTTATCAACATTAATATGTTTTTTTTTACATTATTTATCTGTCTATGTAAGATAAATATATCATTTGATTGATGTTTCTCTGAATTTTCTTGATCAATGTCGATAAAATTATTTTTAAGTAGACGTCACGGTTGAAATTTATAATTTTTTTTTTAAACATTTACAATAATTATTTTTTAATTGATGTCACTAGCTTTTTTTATATTGTTGCATTTAATAATATTTTTACTAGGTGATAACTGAAATACTCCATACCAATAAAAAAAAATTAACAAATTTAGTTTTCTTTATTTAAACAAAATATTTTTAAAAACTTAAACAATTTAAAATAAAACAACTGAAATTCAAAATATTTAAATTTCATGCTAATTATTAATTTCCTTCAAGAATAAGGTTAAGGTTAATAGAAATCCTACAAGATAAAGTTATAAAAACTTGCAAGAGAATAACTTTCCAAATTATTTCAATAACTTAAGTACTTAAAGAAATTTACAATAACAACAGAAATATATATATATATATATATATATAAAATTTGTACATTTTTGTATGGACATTTTTATGTATTTATTATATATATATATTAATTATGATGTTGTTTAAAGTTTATTTTAAAAAAATGTTAAATAATATATAATAAATGGTAAGAAATATATAATTATTTATCTAAAATTAGTTTTAGACACAATTTTTAAAAAATAAAATTTGATGATTTAAATAATTATTATACGTAGTTAACTTTTTGAAAAAAAAATTATAAAATATTTATGGTGAAGTAAACTTGAATTTTTATTTTATTTTATTTTATAAAATTAATTTAATATTTATGTGCCGTAAGTAAGTAGTATACTTTGTTCAATAATTTAAATTTAAAATTTACTTTCTAATTTAGTAAAGTTTATTTATTCATTTTAAAATAATATTGAAAAAATTATATAAATTAGATAAAAAGAATTGAAGTTTATTTATTTATTTTATTTTCTATTCTATGTTACATTTCATTAAAAAAGGGCAACGTTTGCTAAACAAAGAAAAGTCATATTATATTAGTAATTTGATTTTTCAATTTACATAATTTTAATATACACTCGTGTTATATATGTTATATTGGAAAAATTAGCTTGAAAATGTTTAAGAAATCAAGCACAACTAAAATAACTTAATGAAACCAAGAACAATACGAAGCATTTTTCATCTGCTATAGTATAACATGAAAAGTAGGTAAATAAAATTGTGATACATGAATTGAATTTTTTTTTTAATAAATTGTTAAAAACTTAGGTTGAGTTTACAAACAAGCACCAAATTGGCCCCAACAACAAACTTTCATGGTTACATTTGTACTTTCATTATATCTCCAAAATAACTCTTTTACAATCCTTTCAAATTTAAACATCTTTATTAAATTAATAGGTGTCATTACTCAATTCCTTCATATTCTTGGGATTTCAAAGTCACGGAAAATAAAACACTTCTCCTACAAATTTCCATCATGAAAAGAACACAGAGTTTGCTTCCTCAGAAAATAATGAACAAAAGATTAGAGTTTGCTCACAGTATTAAATACCACAAGGTTTCAGCAACAAAAATGAGCATATATCATAGATAAATTGGATAAAAAAAGAAAATATGCACACTTACCTATGAAAGAAATGGTGCATTTGTGCTTTCTTGTGTGAGAAAATAATGAAAAAAAGATCAATAGCTCACATATGAGAAGTTTAAGAACCTGATTAAAAAATTTCAAATAGTTCAAGAAGTTTAAGAACCTGATTAAAAAATTTCAAATATTTCAAGAGAGAGTGATGAATTAAATCTTATAATAATTTTCATAAATCATGACTAAAAAAAACAGGTACAAACTAAGAACATTATAACAAACATGTTGTCAACAAAGAATATAAAAATAAAAAATGGAAAAGAAGAAAAGTGAAAACCATGAGAGTGGGAGAAACTTGTTCTTGACCTGTACCGACCAGTCCTCGGGCGTCGTTGACCACTAGTAATGATGGGGCCACGTAAGCTGGGTCCCACGAGCGGTGTGGGCCAGTGTCTTGTAAGGCGTCGATCATCAGGATGTGTTGATGTGTCCTCGGCAACATAGTGAGGGATGGAAGATCGGACATCGGTGACTCAAACAGTAGTGCTGGGCCATAAAAGGTGGACCCCAGACCACACACCAGTTATCAATGAGGGAGAAGCCTAGGCCACGAGAATCCCTGCGTGTAGTGGGAATTGCACGTGAGCAGCTAAGGCACTCCCAGGATGGGTGACCCCAGAGATCAGGTGCCCGAGGTGGCATCCAGGTGGTCATCCCGTCAGAGGTCGCACTCTAGTTAGTGAGCCGCACGCGCTAGGTTATCCTAAGAATGGATAATAGTGGCGCTGGGGCCCACTCTCAGAAAGCCTATTTTAGGTATTGGAAACAGTGAAAACCCTGGACTATATAAAGGGTAAGGATAAATCTAGTAAGGTACGCTATTCATTTGCGTCGCTTCACACACACAGTTCACACAAAGCTTTTACGCTTAACAATTTTGGTGTTTCCTAGCCCTAAGATTGACTTGAGCGTCAGAGTGCAAACGACCTCTAGGGCGCCCTTTGTCTTTGTGTTTTCAGGTGTTCAGTTTGAGGAAAAGCACGAGGGAACGCTAGGATTCTTGGACGTGAGATTGTTGTAGACGCACGAAGACGTTTTCGGTCAACCGGTAGGAACATTTGGGGCCCACTGTGGGGCACGATCTAAAACACTGTCCCACCAGCAAGAACATGAAAGATCAAGAAGATGAGAAATACGAGGCAAGGATCTGTTGTACCAAACGGGGGTGAAAGCCTCACCCTGCAACAAATTATGGACACGATGCAGGCCTCCAAGAAAAAGTGGTTGCGTCAATAGCGGATCAAGAACGCATCCAGGCTGATTAGGCTGCGTCGCGGGCAACAAACGAAGAACTGCGCCGATCGAATGAGAAATTGCGCAGGGACCTGCAAAATCAGGCAGGCGAACATGAGGAGGAAGATCAAGAACCCGCGACGCCGCCCATGGAGTTCCCGATGCCGTTCTCACAGGCGATCATGGATGCAATGATACCAGCCACGCTCGTAGTGCCCAAAGTCACTTTCACCGGTATGGAGGACCTAGAAGCTCACCTGACAGCTTTCCATACGCAGATGATGTTGGTTGGGGGCTCTGACGCGGTGCGGTGCAAGCTGTTCATAAGCACTTTGGTGGGAACAACGATGGATTGGTTCATCAACCTCCCTGATGGCCACGTGACGTCATTCCCACAACTTACTAAGCTGTTCAGAGAACAATACATCGCGAATCGGGCTCCCCCGTCCATCTCTTACGACCTTTTTGACATGAGGCAGTATCAGGGAGAGTCCCTGAAGGAGTCCCTCATCTGTTTTGGGGCACAGGTGGTGAGGCTGAACACTAAAGATGAAATGATGATGGTGCATGCGTTTAGAAAGGGCATTGTGTCAGGACCTTTCAGCGAGTCACTCATCTGGAACCGTCCCAAGACTTTTGCCGAGATAAGGCATCGCGCGGTGGCTCACATCGTGGCGGAAGGGGAAGTTAATGAGAAGCGCACGTGCGTGGTTCCCACGCGCCCACGTGCACCAGGTCGACCTCAACCCTTAAGGGTACATGAGGCAACGACAAAGAAGACGGCCCCGGCGAAGCAACAGCCCTACCAACCCAGAAAGCCCCAAACCAGGGGGCGTGCAAGGGAGAACGTACCACCAAGGCACAACTTCGTGGTAGAGTTAAAGGACCTCATCGCTATCCCCAATATAGCAGAGAGACCGAAGTTATCCCCCAAGACCGACAAGAAGCTCGGGCCCAACAAGAACGCCTGGTTTGAGTTCCACCAAGCATTCAGCCACCCCATACGCAACTGTTTGGCGTTGGGACACCAACTGGACAAGTTGGTGAAGAACGGCTTCCTGAGGGATTACTTGCAGGAAACACAGGGTACCGAGGACGTGGCGGTGATAGGGGCGACCAGGGGCATGAAATCCCCGTGCATGGTGAAATCCACACCATTTCGGGAGGTTTTTCAGGAGGAGGGTGCACCGCTTCTCAGCGAAAGAAGTATGAACGGGCGGTGAAGGGCAGACGATGCCTTTGACGTTAACCTTGTCTTCACCAAGGCCGACCTCCGAGATGTCGTTCCCCACGACAATGATCCAGTGGTGATCTCTGTAGTAACCGCTGGGAGGAAGGTGAACCGTGTACTGGTGGATCAAGGAAGTTCGGCGGACGTAATGTTCTGGACGACTTTCAACAAGCTGCAACTGTCCCCTGACATGCTAAGGCCTTATACTGGCTGCCTGTACGGTTTCGCGGGAGACCAGGTGGAGGTGCGTGGGCACTTAGAGTTGAGGACCACCTTCACGGATGGTACTGCGTCCCGTATGGAGAACATCAAGTACCTTGTCGTCAATGCCCCCTCCCCTTATAACATACTGCTATGTAGACCCACGCTGAACAGGCTGGGGGCGGTATCGTCGACCAAGCACATGAAGATGAAGATGCCTGACTTGGGGGGAAAGGTGATCACCATCAAGTCAGATCAGAAGGAGGCCAAGAGGTCTTATGAGAACAACCTCAAAACAAAGGGAGGGGTGTTCATGGTCACTACATGTGCACCGCACTCAGAAGAGATCGCTCGGGAGGGGCGAGCGCATAGAGGAGTACCCACCGTCACCACTCAGGAACAAAGTGAAGAGCAGGCCGCCAGAGCAGAGATCACCCTCGCAGAGATCGCCCGGGAGAGGCGACCTGAGCCAGTTGGTGATGTGAGGGAAAGAGAGATTGGAGGAAAAATTTTCAAGCTTGGCAGCGCTCTCGACCAAGAGGCGCAAGATCAGATAGTCGAGGTCATAGCACGACACCTGGATGCCTTCGCATGGTCCGCCTCGGACATGCCTGGCATAGACCCAGACTTCCTGTGCCACCACCTGACCATGGACCCCAAGGTTCGACCTGTCCGCCAGAGACGAAGGAAGTTTAATGAGGAGAGGCGTCAGGTCATCAGGGAGGAGACGCAGAAACTATTGAGTGCTGGTCACATAAGGGAGATATAATACTCGAAGTGGTTGGCGAACGTGGTCTTGGTGAAAAAGGCCAATGGGAAGTGGAAAATGTGCGTCAACTTCATGGACCTCAACAAGGCGTGCTCGAAGGACTCTTACCCTCTGCCGAGCATTGACGTGTTGGTAGACAACGCCTCGGGTTGCAAGATGCTCAGCTTCCTGGATGCCTTTTCTGGGTACAACCAGATTAAGATGCATCTCAGGGACGAATGCAAGACAACGTTCATGACTGAGTTGTCTTACTACTGCTACACGGTCATGCCCTTCGGACTAAAGAATGCAGGCACCACCTACCAGAGGCTAATGGACAGAGTGCTCGCGCCCATGATAGGGCAAAACGTGCAAGCCTACGTGGATGACATGGTGGTGACCTCACAGGTGAAAGTACAGACTGAAGCTGAATCCAGAGAAGTGCGTGTTCGAGGTAGAAGTAGGGAAGTTTCTGGGTTTCTTGCTCACCGAGCGGGGAATAGAAGCGAACCCAGAGAAGTGCGCTACAATCTTGGCGATGAGAAGCCCAAGTTCAGTGAAGGAAGTACAAGAGTTGACAGGGCGCATGGCCGCCCTGTCTAGATTCGTATCAGCTGGAGGAGACAAAGGCCACCCCTACTTCCAATGCCTAAGGAGGAAAAATAGGTTCGTATGGACCCAAGAGTGTGAAGATGCGTTCCTCAAGCTGAAGGAGTACCTGGCCAACCCTCCAGTCCTGTGCAAACCGCAACCAAGCACACCACTTCGCCTGTATTTCGCTTTGACTTACCGAGCGATCAGTCCAGTCCTTGTTCAGGAGCAGGACCAGGTTCAGAAGCCTATATACTTTGTGAGCAAAGTATTGCAAGGGCCTGAGGTCAGATACCAGGCCCTAGAAAAGGAAACCATGGCGGTTGTGTCCTCGGCGAGAAGGCTTTGTCACTACTTCCAAAGTTTCACTATGGTGGCGATGACAGATCTGCCCATAAACAAGGTCCTACAGAAGCCGGATGTAGCATGTAGAATGGTGCGCTGGACGGTGGAACTATTTGAGTTTGATATTTAGTATAAGCCTAGAGGCCCTATCAAAAGCCAGGTCTACGCTGACTTCGTGGTAGAGCTCTCCTCGGCAAATGCACATCAATTAGAAGCCAACTTCCGATGGATGCTATCTGTAGATGGGTCCTCTAACCAACAAGGTAGCGGGGCAAGTGTTATCTTAGAAGGACCGAATGGGCTTTTGATCGAGCAGGCCCTACGGTTCGCCTTCAAGGCCAGCAACAACCAGGCGGAGTACGAAGCCCTCATTGCAGGTATGCTGTTGGCAAAGGAGATGGGAGCGCGGAGTCTGTTAGCGAAGAACGACTCCCTACTAGTCACAGGTCAGGTGACTGGTGAATATCAGGCCAAAGACCCTCAGATGGCTTCCTACTTAGGGTATGTTCAGATTTTGAAGGGGTCTTTCGCGGTGTTCGAGTTGGTGCACGTCCCAAGAGAGCAGAATGCCCGAGCTGACTTACTAGCTAAGTTCGCCAGCTCAGGCAAGGGGGCAGGCAGAGGACGGTCATACAGGAAACCCTGAAGACACCTCGAACATTCACCGTAGATAATTGGGTGCATCTAGTCAGCACAACAAGAGGAGGGGCGAGGAGTCATCGGTCACTGACTCAGGAAACACTGCAGACTCCCAAGGTAAGCCTATATCCAGTCCTGGGGGTGGAATCAATGCAGGTATGCCTAGTCAAAATGGGCGACACCTGGATGATGCCTTACAAGCACTACCTGGCCGATGGGATACTCCCATTGGAACCCGTAGAATCTAGGAAAGTCAAGAAAAATTCTGCCAAGTACACTCTCATTGACGGGGCTGTTCAGACATGGGTTCGCCCATCCAATCTTGGTGTGCATAAGCGGAGACCAATGCGTGCACATAATGGCAGAGCTACACGAAGGGATATGTGGGAGTCACATCGGTGGACGAGCTCTAGCATCCAAGGCCATTCATGCGGGATATTATTGGCCAACCGTAAGGGAATACTGCACGAGGTACGCACAGCAGTGCAAGCAGTGTCAACAACACGCTGACTGGAACAAGGCGCCGCCAGAAGAGCTCAGGTCGATTTACAGCCCTTGGCCTTTCCATAGATGGGGAATCGATATCCTGGGGCCCTTTCCTCTAGCAATAAGGCATATGAAGTACCTCGTGGTCGCCATAGAGTACTTCACGAAGTGGATTGAGGCTGAGCTCGTGGCCCAGATCACGGACCACAAGATCACACACTTCGTATGGAAGATTATAGTGTGCCGCTTTGGGGTACCGAAGCGCTTGGTATCTGACAATGACACACAATTTGCAAGCCAACAATTGGGTAAGCTATGTTTAGAGGTTGGAATAAAGCAGGTGTTCGCATCAATCGAGCACCCCCACACGAATGGGCAGGTCGAGTCTGCTAACAGAATCCTGCTCAGAGGTCTGAAGAGAAGGCTTGAGAAGGCCAAAGAAACTTGGGCAGAGGAGGTTCCTAGAATTGTGTGGGCTTACCATACCACTCCCCAGTCCACAACCGGAGAGACACCCTTCAGCTTCGTGTATGGGTCGAATGCGATGATCCCAATTGAGATACAAGAGAGCTCGCCACGCTTCTTGAACTTCGTGGCTGAAGAGTCCAACGAAGAAAGAAAGGTGAACCTGGACATACTGGATGAAGTCAGGGAAGAAGCAAGAATCAAAGCTGAAGCGTTGAAGAGAAAGGTGAAGTACAAGTACAACTCGAAGTTGAAACCTCGTCAGTTCCAGGTCGTCGACCTGGTGATGCGGAAGGCCCACCCCTATCAATTAGAGAACAAGCTATCCCCCAAGTGGACTAGTCCTTTCAGAGTGACGGAGGCCCTTGGAAATGGGGCATACAGGCTTGAGACGGTGGAAGGAGGCGCGATTCCTCGTACATGGAATGCGACCAACCTCAAGTTCTATTTCAGTTAAACAATAACATTGTACACAGTTTCTAGGGGACACTCTTTTTCCCTTATAAGGGTTTTTTAATGAGGTCACCCAATAAATTTTGATTGAAATATTTTCTCGAATTTTGTACAATGAAGTTAAGAACTTGTTTCCCTTGCGTTAGAAGTCTCGAGAGTAGAAAGGTAGGTTTGTAGAGAACACCTCCCCCCTCGAGTGAGAACGCCAAGGTTGAACGAAATAGTTCACCAGTTAAATTCTCCTCGCCCTTGAGCAAAGATGAGGTCAATTAAGAATTTGTTTCCCTTGCGTTAGAGGTCTTGAGAGTGGAAAGGTAGGTTCGTAGAGAACACCTCCCCCCTCTAGTGAGAACGCCAAGGTTGAACGAGATAGTTTACCAGATAAATCCTCCTCGCCTTTGAGCGAGAATGAGGTCAGTTGCGAACCGTTCGCTTGGGTTAGAAGTCTCGAGTGTGGAAGGATAGGTTTGTAGAGAACACCCCCCTTCTCGAGTGAGAACACCAATAATGAACGAAACAATTCACCGGATAACTCCTATTCCGGCTTCGCGTGGAGATGAGGTCAGTTATAAGTCGTCCCTTGGGTTAGAAGTCTCGAGAGTGGGAAAGGTAGGTTCGCAGAGAACACCTCCCTCCCTCGAGTGAGAATGCCACCAGTTCACAGTTAAACTCTCGTGGCTTTATACAACAAGGGCAGGGTCAGTTCAGATTAGTAGGCGAACCCCCTGCCTAACGGAGTATACGGTAGGATGGGGCGGGGAAGCGCGCTACCTAAAGCTCGAGCGTTATCGAAAGCGCTGTTAGAAGCATCGTGGCGCGAGGTACAACAGTTAATAATTGAGCAAGATAGAATAACAGTTTTCAGAAAAATCAATACCAAAGAGGTTAAAGCAGCTAAGGTCTGAGGCATCCAAACAAGTAAGTTACAAGCGAATAAAGTATTAAAAGAAGAAATTGTTTGCTTGGCAACCAAGTACTAGCTAAGAGGGAGGAGCCCTTGGCACGATCTACCCGTCTACAACACGATTCGATGTTGCAAAGGGTGAGGCATCCATCTCGGGGTGCGCGCAGGCAACCTGAGCGAGGGCATCCTCGAACCCCGCAACATAAGCATCAACAGCGTCCTCGGTCAACTCAGTCTCAACTTTCTTGAATTCCTCAGCCTGTTGAAGGAGCTCGACCATTCTTGATTGGTGGATCATTCTTCAAGCCTCGCCATCTTGGCGTTAGTTGCTTCAGCCGCCTCTTCTAGCTCGATGGCCCGAGTTCGCAAGGGCAGGATTTTGGCTTCCAGCTCGACAGCCTCTTGACTCTTGTCATGAAGCCATTTTGAGAGGTCATTTTCAGCTTGGCGGAGGATGGCCAACTCCTGCTTTAGGGCAGTCTCGCGGGTGGTAAAGGCACAGGCCAACAGAGTCGTTTCCTCCTTAGCTTTGGCCTCTACCATTGCCACCTTGATGTGAATGCAACTACAAGAATACATGATTCTTTGACATTCTTAGGAGCAACTTGAGTTGGTCATGAAATGGCACTTTACTTAGAATTGGATCAATGTTCTAATTCAAGAACTCACCAAGACTTTGCACCAAACCAAAGCTCATATGGAAGTCCATATATTGTCAAATGGAATCAACAACAAAGAATGAAGAACAGAATTAAACAACCGAACAGAAATGAAAAGGAAAGCTACAGCACCGAACAGAAAAATGGAAACAAAGCTAGAAACACAAATTGTAATCGGTACCCATGAAAGGAAACACTAGAAACTAAGAAACTACCGAATGAAAATTGAAGAAATGAAAGAAGAACACTTATAGAAAGGAGCTTGCTGGATTTTGAGACTTGGAGAAGCAATTCACGCCACTTGGAGCCTTGTTCCAAGATAAGTGAAGGAGTGCCGCCACTTGAAGCTCACCATTACTCACAAGATAAGGCAAAGGAAGAAGAAGACTCAAGACTCACAATTTCTCTCTAAATTTGAGTATAGTCTCTCTACTTAAAATTCCAAATCTGATTTGTACAAGGGCAGCACCTTTATTTATACCCTATAAGGTGCTGAAATGCAAAGCCAAATGTGCCTCAAATGAGACTCAAATTCGGCGCCAACGAGTGCATGAAGGAAATGTGACTTTCCTTCCTAGTTTGGCACCTCCTAACTCCTATCTACACTCCCTTCTAGCCTCCCTTACTACTTACACCTATTTATTACATCCGCACCCCTATTCTATAAAAGAAATAAGAAGAGCCATCTTATTATACTCTTGTCCCAAAGCTCTTGCCATGCTCCTAGTGATTCGTTGGGCTTGGGCCCCTTGTTGGGCTTGGGCTTCATGGGCTTGAGCATCCTCTACTTGGTTTCCATCACACCTGTTCCTTAACCCTCACCTCAGTCCTGGTTATGAGGGCGTTGGATTGAGCAAGGAGAGCGCCAAAGTTGAGACCCAGCCTTTCCCTTGCCATGGCCTCATCCGAGTCCTCCGTCACCCCTATTTGGAAGCCTTTGAGGGCATGTTCGAGGACAGCGGGCAGTCCGGGGGCAGATGGGGTTGCAGGGGCGCTCTTACCGCCACCTTCAATCGCGAGAGGCCAGGGGGCGAGGAAGCGCTTGACGGTTGGCCTCGAAGTCATGCAGGGCGACTAACAGTGGAGGAGTGGGAGGTCGTCGCTGTCATAGGCCCCTCTGCGAAGTCCTCGTCAGATTCAATCTCCACTACCCCTTTGTCTTCCTCAAGGGGAGGCGGAGCGGGTGATGCTTGGGCGACGGCAAGATGGACCGCGACAATAAGAATGGAAGGAGTGGGGGAAGGCGCAGCGACAGAGGTGCCCGTAGCCCCGGACGCCCTTTGGCGGCGAGCAAGGGTGTCAGCCAGCTTGGCCCGTTTCTCCTCATTCAGCACCTTACCTATACCAAAATTCAGAATACAAGAGGTTAGAAAGCAATCCAGAACACAAGGGTAAACATAAGAGTATGAAGAGGTAGAATGTACAGGCATAATAATATGGTAACAAGCATAACCAAGCAAGACAGGGTGAAGTCGGTACCAATGTAGCCCTTGAGGGCCTCAACATCATACTCGTGCTTGATCAGTTGAACAGTGTTGAACACTGCTCCCAAGCTAGCAAGGTCCTGACAGAGCTCGCGATCGTGAGGAGTTAGTTCCTCAAGAGTCCTCAGTTTCTTAAACTCTAATTTCTTCACCCAATAGAGTGGGAAGCCATCTAGAAGGGTGCGGTCGTGGTCAGTGCAACAAACTTTGAAGAACTTCCCTTTGAAGCTCTTATATGATTGTTGGTACAACGTGAGGAGAACTCTCCCTGCCACGCTATTGAAACTCACCCAGAGATTCTTCCCAAGGCTCTTAGCCTCAAAGAAGTGGAGGAAGACATCCACTGAGGGAGGATGCCCAAAGTGGTTGCACAAAATTGAGAAAGCCCTCATGAAGGCCCAGCTGTTGGGATGCAGCTGGGCGGGAGCCACGTTGATTTCTATCAACAATGCCCTCTCGAAGTCGATCAGAGGAAGACGCAACTTAATCCGTTTGAAGACAGTTTGGTATAGGAAAAAGTAGGGCTCTCCGTCATTGGTCCATTCGTCGGAGCACACGGGTTCGCCCTTAGCGCAGGGCCGGACGGAAACGTAAGCGTCGCTCTCGCGCCCAAAGACACGCCCTACACAGTCAGGCTTGCCGTCCCTGTGTTTCCTCACATCCTCGCTAAAGGTGAGGGTAGAGGTCTCAACGAGAAGCTCCGCAGAGGCCCAGTGGTACAAGGCTTTGTAATCTACTTGGGGTGGAGAAAAACAAGAAAAAAGAGGGAAACAAAGGTTCGGAAAGGGGCTATGGCATAACTCAGCGAAAACCCAGAAAAACCCCACATTTAAAGAAAACCCAGAAAAATAGAGGAACGGAGAAAAAACAGAGAAAGCTTAAAATGCAAGGAATTTAAACAGTCCCAGACAGTTATCAAGCATCGAAATTGATAAATGAGGACGATCAATGGGTAAAGTTTGTACCTTCTGATCGAAATAGGGTGAAAGTCTAGGACTTTGTAGAGGGAAATGCGAGAGCACTCGAGGGAGAAGACGAAGCAATCAAAGGTATTTCTGAGAATGATTGATGTGAATGTAACTACAAGAACACATGATTCTTGACATTCTTAGGAACAACTTGAGCTGGATTTAAAAGGCACTCTACTTTAGAATTGGATCAATGTTCTAAATTCAAGAACTCACCAAAACTAAGCACCAACCAAGACTCATATTGAAGTCCATGTATTGTCAAATTGAATCAAAACAAAAGGAAAGAAGAACAAGAATTAAAACTGGACAGAATTTAAATGATAGCTACTGAACCAAAACAGAATTAAGAACACAATGCTGGAAACACAAAATAAACGGTAGAAAAAGAAGTAAACTCTAGGAATCAAAACTACCGAATGGAAAATTGAAGAAAAGGGAAGAAGAACACTTATAGAATAAGATGCTTGCTGGATTTTGAGAATTGGAAGAAGCCATTCACGCCACTTGGAACCTTGAACCAAGATAAGTGATGGAGTGCCACCACTTGAAGCTCACCATAGCTCACAAGATAAGGCAAAGAAGAGGAAGACTCAAAACTCACAAATTCTCTCCCAAATTGAGTATAGTCTCTCTACTATAAAATTCCAATCTGAATTGTGAAGGACCTAAGCCCTCCTTTTATAGGAGTAAGGGCTGGTCATTTACATAGCTTATTCCCTAAGCTACCCAAAAAACTCCTAAGATCACACCCCCCTTACTAAGCTCACTCCCCAAGCTTCTAGAATTTGCTAAGCTAAAGCCTAAAGATGCTTTTACAAAAGAGGTGTCTCATGTTTCCCTCTAAGCACCTTTCTAAACATTATTCTATATTATTTACAATTTAAAAGAAACTATAAAGAGAGATATTTAATATGAAGCCTATTATTTGAGAGTTTGTAGACTTCTTTATCTTTAGGCTTGATCTTCTCTTTGACTTCTTTTAATTTGTGAGAAGACTAGAAGGAAGAACTTCAAATGTGTAGGTGAAAATCCTCTTCCTTCATTAATAAAATCCTCTCCTAGTGGATATCCATCATACTCCCCGAGTTGGAGAGAATTCGTCCACGAATTCAGTACTCCTGCATAAAACAAAGTCAGTTTGCTATTATATAAGAGAAGACAAGAAGAAATGGGCAAACATGACTTATCACTTTGAAATGTTGGGAGTTCAGAAAAAGATGGTCTATACACAGACCATGTTGGAAAAGATTGTTTAGGAATGATATTATTTGGTAAAATAGGAAATATGAAAAAATCATCCTTAACATTCTTTATCCAATATGGTGTGGAAGTAGGAACCTTAGGTAATGAAAATGACAAAGAAGAAGAAGACCTTGTAGGCGTAGCACGAGTCAACAAAAGTGATTGAGTTGAGAAGGTATTAAGACTCGGTTTATCATGTACTTCAATTTCCTTTTCATTTTCTTTTTGAGTTTCTTTGGGATTGGTCCTATATGCTAAACGATGTGGTAAAGAAACCCTGGGCATTAAGTCTATTTGGTGTTCAATCCCTCTTAAAGGTGGTAAGCCTTTAGGAGGATCTTGAATCACATCTTCACAGTCCTTTACCAAATTGTCCAAACATGTGGGACTATCCTTAGCCGACTCACAGTCAATAGTCCTAGGAATAGCTAAAAAAATAGGCTTTTGAGTAACTATTACCCTTTTAACTTGTTGTGTGGACATGAGAAGGCTTCTCTTGGAATTTTTTATATCATTTTCTTTCTCTCTTTTTTCTCTCATTTTAACTTGGTCCTCCTGTACTTCCTTTGGAGAGAGAGACTTAAGAGTGACTTTGTGTCCATGGAAGTGAAAAGACATTTTGTTGGTAAAGCCATCATGAAAAACTTTTCTATCAAATTGCCATGGCCTACCTAAAAGAATATGTGTGGCTTCCATTGGGACAACATCACACAAGACCTCATCTTTATATTTACCAATAGAAAATGTAATGAGGACTTGCTTGTTAACAACTATCTCACCCACCTCACTCAACCATTGTAACTTGTAGGGCTTGGCATGAGAGATGGTAGGCAATCCAAGTTTGTCTACCACTCTTGTGCTTGCCACATTCGCACAACTCCCCCCATCCACAATCAAAGAGCATACTCTATCACTAATAAGACACCTTGAATGAAAAATATTTTCTCTTTGAGTTTCATCAAAAGGTTTTAAAACTTGTCCAAGCATGCGTCTTATTACTAATAGGTCACCCTCATGTGGGCTTTCACTTTCACTCTCACTTGGGGATCTAGAAGGTGAGGAATGTCTAGAAGATTCGGACCCATGCTCACTACTATCTACCCCATCATGCATATACATAGCTCGTTTAGAAGGGCAATTAGAAGCAATATGTCCATAGCTTAAGCATTTAAAACACTTCTTACTAGACGATTTAGGTGGTGATTTAGGCCTAGAATTGGAAGTGGAAGGCTTAGACTCTCTAGGTTTGAAAGTAGAGTCCTTAGAAGGGATATTTGAAAAAGAGTTATTTTTATTTTTCCAAGAAGAGTGGTAGTAGTTATCCTTAGAAGAATTTTTGAAAGCATTTTTCCTTGCAAGTTGATTTTCAATTTTGCTAGCAAGGTGCACCACATTTTCCAAAGAAGAATATTCTTGTAACTCTACCACGTCTTGAATGTCCCTTCGAAGGCCACTCACAAACCTAGCTATCTTAGCTTCCTCACTCTCATCCATATTAAGTCGAATTAAAAGCGTGTCTAGTTGTTTAAAGTAATCATCCACACTTAGCGTGCCTTGATGAAACCGTTGGAGTTTCAACATTAGGTCTTTCCTAAAGTGTGGGGGTACGAATCTAGCGCGTAAACATGCTTTCAAATCGTTCCAAGAGACCACGGGCGGCCTCTTGTGTAGGTCAATGTCCATGAGGTATTGATGCCACCATTGCATGGCATAGTCCAAAAATTCTAAAGAAGCTAACTTAACCCTATGCTCATCCCTAACCCCATTTACATCAAAAATTTGGTCAACCTTAGCCTCCCATCCTAAGTATACATTGGGATCACTATCACCACTAAAACTAGGAAGTTTTACATTTGGAGAACAAGGGCCAGCCACATGTTGGCGCCTCTCTTCATGGTGATGATGTCTTGGCCTTGGATTATCTTCATAATAACCATGGGAGTGCCTTGAAGAATGCCGACTAGGAGGAGGAGTTCTTCTCTCACGGTTTTGATGCATTTCTTCTCGGTTTAACTCCAAACTTTGGAGCCGTGCTTCCATCTTCCTTATCACCTCAAGATAGTGAGCATTGGATTGCTTGGCATTCTTTAAGTCTTCATAAAGGGCTGCCTTTTGTGGTGAGCACGGTTTGGAGGACTCTCCACTAGAGAAATGAGCCATGAGCAGAAAATACACAAAAACAGCAAACAAAAACAGTGAAAGAAACTTGTTAAACAATTAAAAACAGTGAGATATAGGTTGCTGGAAAATGCCCAAGAAAGCACTCAAACCACTCCAAGAAAATATTTTGTCCTCAACCAAGCCTTGCTTGTGAAATGGAGTAGCTTCAAGTGAAATATGTTACAGCAAACCAACTTACTTAAGAACAAGTCTCCACACAACTTTAAGAAGAACAAAAAGACAAGCAAGAAAAAGGTGTAAACAATAAAAGCTAAACCAAAAACAGAGAATAATGTATGACAAACTAGAAAGAATATGAATGAAAGACAATCAAGAAAAATAAGGAACTCAATGAATAAAGAAGGCACACAAAAAGAGTCCTAAAGAAAAGTGCTAGAGTAGATTAAAGAAAACAGAAAACAGCTACTGGAATTTTTTTTTTTTTTAAAAGCAAACTGTGCTATGTTTACAGATTTAACTGTACCGATTGAAAGCGAACTGGAATGTGAAAAATTAACCACAGAAACTTCAATGTCTTAACTCAAAAATGGCACTGGAATGAGGTAAAAACAGTAAGCCAATTGAGAGAAATAAATTTTTCAAAATTGCTGCCCAATTACCGTATTCTTTTCGGCAGTATTGTACACTTTTCGTATTTTATTTATCATTTTTTGTGTACTTGGAATTTTTGAGTGATTCTTTTTGCTATGCTTTTGTAACACTTTGAAGTATGTAAATCCAAATTTTCAGAAATTTCCTATGAGCCAATTAATTGCAGTAAATTGAAAACAGTAGCACGTTTGTAAGAAAACAGAGGAGCCTATTTAGGAATGAAAAACAGTATGATGAACTAGCAAAGACATAATGGAAATTGTGTAAAGGAACTTGTATAGAATGAAAATACAAGCATGAACTCAAATCTAAAAAGGAAAATGCACAAAGGATCAAGCAATAAACTCAAAAAACAGAAAGTAAACCAAAGCAAGAAACAATTAAAGCAATAAAAGTACTACTAGAAGTAATGACAATTATGGAATAACATGACTAAGACAAAACTTGACATGATTACAAAATTAAAAGACATATAACAAGATATAACCACAAGTGAAAGGAAGCTTAAGGTCAACTCTAGGAAGGAGAATGCCATTCCAAAAGAGCAGCCATACTCATATGAACAATGAGTGCTAAAGTCCTTTTCACAAACACATGGTGTAACAAAAGAAAACAGCAAGAAAATTCAAAATAAATCCTAAAACAGAATGGTAAACAACTTGAATTAAAGAGCTCTTGAAAGTGAAGTGCAATACAACTCAAGAATTAAGCAAAAACAAGCCTAGACTCTAGATACCACATGATGTGAATGTAACTACAAGAACACATGATTCTTGACATTCTTAGGAACAACTTGAGCTGGATTTAAAAGGCACTCTACTTTAGAATTGGATCAATGTTCTAAATTCAAGAACTCACCAAAACTAAGCACCAACCAAGACTCATATTGAAGTCCATGTATTGTCAAATTGAATCAAAACAAAAGGAAAGAAGAACAAGAATTAAAACTGGACAGAATTTAAATGATAGCTACTGAACCAAAACAGAATTAAGAACACAATGCTGGAAACACAAAATAAACGGTAGAAAAAGAAGTAAACTCTAGGAATCAAAACTACCGAATGGAAAATTGAAGAAAAGGGAAGAAGAACACTTATAGAATAAGATGCTTGCTGGATTTTGAGAATTGGAAGAAGCCATTCACGCCACTTGGAACCTTGAACCAAGATAAGTGATGGAGTGCCACCACTTGAAGCTCACCATAGCTCACAAGATAAGGCAAAGAAGAGGAAGACTCAAAACTCACAAATTCTCTCCCAAATTGAGTATAGTCTCTCTACTATAAAATTCCAATCTGAATTGTGAAGGACCTAAGCCCTCCTTTTATAGGAGTAAGGGCTGGTCATTTACATAGCTTATTCCCTAAGCTACCCAAAAAACTCCTAAGATCACACCCCCCTTACTAAGCTCACTCCCCAAGCTTCTAGAATTTGCTAAGCTAAAGCCTAAAGATGCTTTTACAAAAGAGGTGTCTCATGTTTCCCTCTAAGCACCTTTCTAAACATTATTCTATATTATTTACAATTTAAAAGAAACTATAAAGAGAGATATTTAATATGAAGCCTATTATTTGAGAGTTTGTAGACTTCTTTATCTTTAGGCTTGATCTTCTCTTTGACTTCTTTTAATTTGTGAGAAGACTAGAAGGAAGAACTTCAAATGTGTAGGTGAAAATCCTCTTCCTTCATTAATAAAATCCTCTCCTAGTGGATATCCATCAATGATGAAACAGTGATCGGGAACGCGCATTTTCGAATACTTAACGTAAACTAAGAAGCGCAAGCGACGTTAAGCCATGGCCATTGATCAAGACACGTGTGCACAGATTAAAACGGGCACAGAGAGGCGTCACTTCGGCGCACTATTCACGTCCTGTCACACAGGGCCACGTAGGTCGCTAGGGGCGACGACTTAGTCTCTTCGCTGAACAAGTTACAGCTCGAGACTGGGGGGCTTGTGTACCGACCAGTCCTCGGGCGTCGTTGACCACTTGTAATGATGGGGCCACGTAAGCTGGGTCCCACGAGCGGCGTGGGCCAGTGTCTCGTAAGGCGTCGATCACCAGGATGTGTTGATGTGTCCTCGACAGCATAGTGAGGGGATGGGAGATCGAACATCGGGGACTCAAACAGTAGAGCTGGGCCATAAAAGGTGGACCCCAGACCACACACCAGTTATCAATGAGGGAGAAGCCTAGGCCACGAGAATCCCTGCGTGTAGTGGGAATTGCACGTGAGCAGCTAAGGCACTCCCAGGATGGGTGACCCCAGAGATCAGGTGCCCGAGGTGATGTGAGAAAATAAGAGCTACAACATTTTCTGGAAACTGAGAAAATCGTGGATTTGTGCTTGCTTATGTGAGAAAATAATAAACAACAGATTAGTGTTTACTCACAGTATTAAATACCAAATGGATTCAACAACAAAAATAAACATATATCACACATGAATTGAATCAAAAAAAGAAATTTGCACACTTACAAGTGAGGAAAGAGTGAATCTCTGCTTCCTTGTGTGAGAAAATAATGAACAAAAGATCAAAGTTTGCTCACAGTACTAAATACCACATGGATTCAACTACAAAAATGAAGATATATCACAAATGGATTGGATAAAAAAAAATATATGCACACTTGCATGTGAGAAAAAAATGAACAAAAAATCAGTGATTGCTCACAAATTCAGTATTTAAGAACCTGATTAAAAAAATTAAAAATAGTTCAAAAGAAAGTGATGAATTAAACCTTATAATAATTTTCATAAATCATCACTATAAGAAATAGATACCAACTAAATTATGACAAACAGGTTGTGGTAAAGAACATAAGAATAAAATATGAAAAAGAATTAGACGAGTGAAAACCATGAGAGTGAGAGAAACTTGTTATTAACGCTTAAGCCAAAATAATATAAAAACAAATTCACTTTACTAAAATGCTCAGAAGAATCAAATACATAATAACAATATGAATGAAATACTTCAATTTAAAAATAAGAACTACAACATTTTTTGGAAACTGAGTAAATAGTAGATTTGTGCTTGCTTGTGTGAGAAAATATTAAACAAAAGATCAGTGTTTGCTCATAGTATTAAATCCCAAATGGATTCAACAACAAAAATGAACATATATAACAGATGAATTGAATAAAATAAAGAAATTTGCACACTTACCCATGAGAAAAAAGTGAATCTTTGCTTCTTTGTGTGAGAAAATAATGAACAAAAGATCCGAGTTTGCTCATAGTATTAAATACCACATGGATTCAACAAAAAAAATGAAGATATATCACAAATGGATTGGATAAGAAAAAAAAATATATGGACACTTGCATGTGAGAAAATAGTGCATCTATGCTTCCTTGTGTGAGAAAAAAGTGAACAAAAAATCATTGTTTGCTCACAAATTCAGTATTTAAGAACCTGATTAAAAAATTTAAAAATAGTTCAAAAGAAAGTGATGAATTAAACCTTATAATAATTTTCATAAATCATCACTATAAGAAATAGATACCAACTAAGAAGCATTTGCTTGTGTGAGAAAATGATAAACAAAAGATCAATGTTTGCTCACAATATTAAATACCAAATGTATTCAACAAAAAAAATGAAAATATATCACAGTAAATTGGATAAAAAAAAAGATATTTGCACACTTACCTGTGAGAAAAGAGTGAATCCTTGCTTCCTTGTGTGAGAAAATAATGAACAAAAGAGTAGAGTTTGCTCACAGTATTAAATACCACGTGGATTTAGCAACAGAAATGAAGATATATCACAAATGGATTGGATAAAAATTAGAAAATATGCACACTTGCCTCTGAGAAAGTAGTGCATCTATGCTTCCTTGTGTGAGAAAATAATGTGAGTGAGACATTCTTTGTCATCCATCTCTGTCGTCCACTTAGTGAACTCTCGATAACCACCTGATAAATATAGAGCAACATTCCTGTCACGATCCATCTAATTAACTTAAATAAAGTTAGGATGACAAACATTGGAAAAAAAGAGAAAAAAATAGTATTTCATCAAATTAATTGTTAACATAATCTTGGCACATTTCGTTTGCTATAGTCCCTGATCCTGCCTGTTGACTGGAACGTAGGAGCTTGCCTCGTCTCAGCATCGACTTGCGCACCGCTTCAAACGTCCGTCCTTCTCTAAGATCCACCTCAAGAACCTGCAAAAGAACAGAGCGGCGCCGCTGCGGCCGATCGCACTCCAACGCCCAAGCCAGTAACCGAACCACCAAATACTAAGAGAACAAGAACCGTGCAAATTCTCTCTCACAGTGTGCTCTAGAACTCGCAAGCGTAAAGAGTATAATCTGAACGTGCGTACCTCAGAAAGTTCGTTGAGAACTCTTATATACCTGGTCACTTTCTCTCTCCTGGCAGTTACAGACTTGGACACGTGGCTCGCATCTAATCGTACACGTGCCTTCATCTGGAGCCTCCTTGACTTGGGCGTTGTTTCTGTTCTCGTTTTGCTAAGTTACCTATGCATGGTACTGCCCAGTACATAGCTAACTTGGGAGCGCGATCTCTACTGGAATTGGCGAGTTAGGGTGCCTTCGTACACCTTCCCTGTGGTCTCGCCGGCCGCCTTCATAATCTGCACCACCTTCATCTCTGGCGATGTGCTTTCTCTGGCGATCTCCAATCACTAGGTCGCCTGGGTTTACATCTGGCGACTTCATCTTTAACCCGGTGATCGCCGATTCTGGTGTGCTGGAGATCGGAACACGCCAACTTAATAACTGGCGACTTCACGAGCCCCCCGACTTCCTTCCCTTCTGCCAACCTGGTGCCTTGTCAGCACACCTATACTGTAGCTAGATGCCACGTCATCACTTCCGACTACCAGGGCGGTACACAAGCCCCCTAGTCTTAAGCGAAGACTTGTCCAGCGAAAAGACTAGAAGAGTCACGTCAACATCGGTCTATGTGGCACTGACGCAGAATTCCAAGCGGTTGTACCTTCTGCTTTTCTGACGCTCCACCAAACCCCTCACCCATCGTTCGACACGTGGCTTCATCAACGGTTACCTTCAGTTACCGTTTGCGCTTCCCAAACCCATTTCGAAAAAACTCTTAAACCCATTTTCACCCCACACTGTTCCATCACTTTCCCTCGTATTCACAAACGCTCTAACTTTCTTCTGCAAAAAACTCTCAGCGCTCTCCAACATTCTGAATCACCATCATCCTTCATCATCTTCCCGATCATCAAAAGGTACCTACTTTCCTTCTTCTGCTGGTTTTTCTTGCATTTTAACCGATTCGCATCATCCTGTAACTGTCTGGTGCATACGCTGTGGGTTGCTTTTTCCATTTCTCCTTCTACGTAACTTAGGGCTCCGTCAATCATCGCAACGAACCTACGTTCGTTCGTTTTTCACCTTCCTTCCATGATCGAGTCAGCCTCTGTGACCCCTGACCATTTTTCCTTTTCTTCTTCCTTTGCAGCTGCAACAATGACTCGCACCAAGATCACCCCGAATCCTCCTCCTTCATCACGAAACCCTTCTTCACAAGCACACGATCCACCACGAGTTCGTGGCGCTTCATCTTCCCAGGCTGAGAGGCCTGCGTCTTCCCGCCCTAACCTGGCCCAGGCGACTCCACCCATCACCGGAGGAGCCTCCGTTCCCCCACCAGACTTCAAAACCCTGTACCCCTGGGCCAACTCAACCCTGCTGAGGGAAACGTCTTCCGTGAACACTGCTGGAGCAGTCTTGCGATTGACTAAGGGGGATGAGCCTCACCAAACATTTCATAAGGAGCACGATGAAAAGATGATAGTGCTACCTTGCCCCCCCGATCTGCCCGTTTGTGCCGACGATAAGGTGAGCGCTGACGGGCCCTTCTGCTTCGTCTACACAACCTTATTCAAGAAGGTGAAGCTCAAGTTCCCTTTTACCCGTTTCGAAAGGGAACTCCTTACCGAGCTCAACATCGCCGCCGCCCAGCTCCATCCCAACAGCTGGGCGTTCGTGCGAGCGTTCCAAGTGATGTGCGACCATCTGGGGTTGCCCGCATCCGTGGACGTGTTTTTGTTTCTCTTCGAGGCCAAGCACCCAGGAGACCTCCTGTGGGTTAGCTTGAATGCGATTGCTGGGAGGTCAATCTTCTCCATCTTCCAGCAATCCTATAAGGACTGGAAAGGGAAGTTCATCCAAGTGCGCCCTAACGACCAAGACGCCTCCATACTCGATGGCTTCCCCTTGTACTGGGTGGACAAGGGGAAAAAAGAGTCCAAGAGCTGCTTCAGGAAACCCAGAAGTCCTGACAGCATGAGAGCGTTGGACAAAGATCTCTGCCTGTTCTGGAAAAGGGTGGCGGATGCCAACATCACTTTCCTTACCACCACTCTGATCTGCTTCGAATTCTACGAGGACCAACTCGAAATTCGAATAGGTTAGAACATTCAACTGTTGTTTTAATACTGCTTCTGTTTAACTGTTTATGGGCGTCTTGTGCGTTATGCGCAAGACTTTGGTTTTATCTTTCTGCACCGATCATCTGCTTTGCTGCATACTGCCTCATGCACTTATGTTCTCTCTGAGTTAACCCATGCATTTTCGTTCTACGCAGATAACATGTTGGGCAAAGGTATGCTCGCTGAATTGAGGGCGCTCGCTCGAACCCACGGGCTGGCGGCGGGCTCTCAAACAGTACCGAATTCGGTGCTGGAGATCGCCGTCGCCCAGGGTCGATCGCCACCTAAGGGCCCAGCTCCCTCCGATGTCCAGCCCGCCGCCCAACGAAAGAAACTTGTCCTCAAGAGGCCTAAGAGGAAAGCTCCCCAGATAGTCCACGAGGATGAGGAAGAAGATGATGAGGTCACCGAAGATGGCCTCGTTACAAAGAGGAAAAGGGTGGCCCCTTCTTCACCACCTGCCCCACCCCCTCTTCCAACCTCAACACCGCCATCCACGCCTGCTCCACCTCCAACAATGCCATCTCCACCAGCTCCCACTTCCCCAGTCCAAGCCATTCCACTGGCAACTGCGCCACCCGCAGTCGAGGCCGCCGAAGACAACTTCTTGGAGGACCCCCCGAGCGCCTCCACGCCACATGCATCAGCTGGAGGGGGTCCTCCTTCTAACGCCTCAGCTGCAGATGTCACTCCAAACGGGGATGAGGTTGCTCACACCTCTCCGATTCTGATCATCGAGTCCCCGACGTCGCCGCCACGAGCAGAAGCACCCACTGAAGAACCAACCAAAGAGGGTGGCAACGGAAACCAGCAACAGGCCCCACCAACGCCTCTCCAAGCAGCAAACCTCCCTCTCGAGGTCACGAGGATGTGGAAGCCTTTAACTGCTAAGCTGAAGACGATAGCAGAAGACATTCCCGCCATCATAACTAGGGCGGTGCAGAGCTCCACCAGGAAGCTCCAGGATGACCTCTTCAACCTCAAAACAGAGAACAACACTATGAAGGTTGAGGTGGAGAAGTTGTCCTTCAACTTGACGCTCGCGGAGATTGAACACTCCCGAGTAGAAGACGCAATGAGCACTGAGCTCAGATTGGCGCGCAAGGAGGCTATTGATCTCCGCCATAAGGTGCAGCAACTGGCTCAAGAAAAGATTGAACTGGAGAGCAAGATTGTGCCTTATCGCGTCAAGGTGGCTGACCTAGAGGCTCTCATAAAAACTGACGCCGCCAAGGTGAAGAAATTGGAGCAAAGGTCAGCCGACCGAGAGACCCTCCTTGGAAAGGTGGAAAAGGTGAGGGATGACGCCATGGCTGAGCTTGCTGAAGCCAACAAGAAAAAAGGGGAGCTGGCCGCCGAATTGGGACAAACGCAAGCTGAATCCAAGAAGGTTGCTGAAGACCTTCTCCAGGCTCAAGAAACCAATGAGCAACTCAAGAAGCAGGTTGAAGAGCTGGAGCAGCAGAATAAGGAGCTGAAAGAGCAAACTGAAGATCTCAAGAAACGGATTGAGGAACTTCAGAAGCAGATTGAAGAACTTAAGCTGAACTCTGCTCAAATTCTGGCTGCTGGATTCGAAGCTGCGCGGGAACAATTTGCCTGCTTGTTCCCCGACCTGGACCTCAGCATGGTCTCTCTTGATAACGAGGTAGTGGATGGAAAAGTGGTTCCTGCTGAAGACTAATCGATTCTCTCCATCTGCTACCTTCGCGCCTTTCCCTTATATATACTTTGTAATAACTAGTATTTTCCTGTACATGCATTTTTTGAGCTGATACTTTAGTTAATGAAGTTACTTTCGCATTTCTTCTTGTAACCTCTTCGTCTACTTTTAACTTTTCCTTGCGTAATTTACGTCAAAGAAACAACTTAGTAATCTCGTAGGCACGATCTTGTACTTATCCGTTTCGAACCATCTCAACTTCGAATAATAACCACATTTAACAACCCGTAAACTTAAGGCAATGAACCTTAGCGTAAAACGATACTTCAGGCAATGGACTTTAACTCAACCCCTGGCTTTATAACGTCGCTACACCCGATCTGCTTCGTCCAACGGGTTTTTGACTTCTCTCCATTGCTTGATCGTTTCCTGGTCGCCAGAGACTCTTGGCAACACCAGCTTCTTCCTGCCTTCACACCTTGGCCATTGAACTTTCATCTCGGGGTAGAGGCGCCTTTCGGATCCTTCTCCACCTCCTTGTGCTTCAGAGCAAGAGACCGGGTGGCTAGGCGTTCTCTTCGAACCTGCCCTAGCCACCCTCAGAACTTCTTCCACCCTCTACACCATACCTGAACTCGTTCGAGACGAGAAGGATTTTATCTTGCCTGAACTCGCTCATAGGCGAGAACGTCTTTAACTCGTGCCTCTACATTGCCCTAGGGGTTACATCTCCTCTCCCCCAGAAACACTGAGGACTTTTCACTGGTGCCTCTACATTGCCCCGGGGGTTACATCTTCTCGCCCCCAGAAACACTGAGGACTTTTCACTGGTGCCTCTACATTGCCCCGGGGGTTACATCTTCTCGCCCCCAGAAACACTGAGGACTTTTCACTGGTGCCTCTACATTGCCTCGGGGGTTACATCTTCTCGCCCCCAGAAACACTGAGGACTTTTTGCTCTTCCTCGCCTGCACTCGCTCAGCGACGAGGAGGTCTTTAACTTGCCTCAGGACGCGCGAGGGCGTTGAGGTCTTTTAACTGGTGCCTCCGATCGCCGAAAGACGATGAAGACTTAAAAACTTTAACTGATGCCCCCAATCGCCGAAAAACGATGAGGACTTAAAAACTTTAACTATGCCTCCAATCGCCGAAAAACGATGAGGACTTAAAACTTTTTAGAAAGCATGCAATATATTTTTAACTCGCCTCGAGTCACGTACAAGCGACAAGGTCTCTCTTCAAAACCTTTTGGAAAACAGCAAGCATGCAATCTGAAAACGCCTTATACTTCGAAAACTCTTCTTTTATTGGGTGGCCTCATTAAAAACCCTCCTTAGGGAAAAAAGAGTGCCCCCTTCAAACTGTTTTGTCAGGGACATTGTAATACGACTTTTGTGTTTGTCTTTACTTACAAAGCTCTTAACTATAGTACAACTTCAGGTGCGTGGCGTTCCAAGTGCGAGGAATCGCCCCTCCTTCCAGCGTCTCTAAGCGGTAGGCGCCGTTCCCGAGAGCCTCGGTTATTCTGAACGGTCCCGTCCACTTAGGCGACAACTTATTCTCCATCTCGTACTGGTGGGCTTTTCTCATCACCAGGTCGCCTTCTCTGAATTGTCTTGGCATCACCTTCGAGTTATATCTTCGTTCAATCCTTCTCTTCACCGCCTCAGCCTTCAATCTTGCCTCTTCCCTGACCTCGTCCAGTAGGTCCAGGTTCAGCCTTCTCTCTTCATTCGAGTCTTCTTCTACAAAGTTCTGGAATCTCGGCGAGCTCTCCTGGATCTCTACTGGAATCATCGCATCACACCCATAGACCAAACTGAACGGGGTCTCGTGGGTTCCTGACTGCTCGGTGGTGTGGTATGCCCAGACTATACGGGGTACCTCCTCGGCCCAACTTCCCTTGGCTTTCTCGAGCCTCCTCTTCAATCCTCTCAGCAACACCCGATTGGCTGACTCCACCTGGCCATTCGTCTGAGGGTGCTCGACGGATGCGAACACTTGTTGAATTCCCACCCCTTCGCAAAGCTTTTTCAACAGGTGACTTGCAAATTGGGTCCCATTGTCCGACACCAGGCGCTTGGGCACACCAAACCGGCACACAATGTTCTTCCATACGAAACCTTCGATCTTGTGTGCGGTGATCTGGGCCACTGGTTCTGCTTCGATCCACTTGGTGAAATACTCAATTGCCACCACCAAGTACTTCATCTGCCTGATCGCCAGCGGGAAAGGTCCCAGGATGTCGATTCCCCATGTATGAAACGGCCAAGGGCTGTAGATCGACTTCAACTCCTCGGGAGGCGCCTTGTGCCAATCGGCGTGCTGTTGGCACTGTTTGCAACACTGGGCGTACTTCTTGCAGTCTTCTCTCATCGTTGGCCAGTAGTAGCCTGCACGAAGAGTCCTTGCGGCCAGAGCTCGACCCCCGACGTGGCTTCCGCATATACCTTCGTGGAGTTCCGCCATGATTCTCGTGCACTTCTCGCCATGTATACATTCTAGGAGCGGGTGAGTGAACCCAAACCTGTATAGGTCGCCATCAATCAGGGTGTACTTGCTAGAATTCTTCTTTACCTTCCTAGCCTCAGTCGGATCCAGTGGGAGAAGGCCATCTGCCAGGCACCGCTTGTACTGGGTTATCCAAGTGTCTGGCTCATGGGTAGCACAAACCTGCATCACGTTCACCTTCTCCCCCCGACATGCTCTAATTCTCGGCGATCTCAGAGTTTCTTGCGTCAGGGACTTATGGCTTCTCGCTGCTTTCTCCGTCGACTTGCTTATCTGAAGGACCAGGTGGTCTGCCACAAATGCCCTCGGCGTCTTCAGAGTTTCTTGAATCACCGTCCTCTGCCTACCCCCCTTGCCTGAACTGGCGAGCTTAGCTAGCAAGTCAGCTCGGGCATTCTGCTCTCTGGGCACATGCACTACTTCAAAGGAGGCAAAGGAACTCTTCAACTCCTGCACATATTCCAGATAGGCCGCCATTTGTGGATCTTTAGCCTGGAACTCGCCTGTTACTTGCCCTGTGACTAGCAGCGAGTCACTCTTAGCCATCAGCACCCTAGCTCCCATCTCCTTGGCCAGCAAAATTCTGGCGATCAGCGCCTCATACTCTGCTTGATTGTTACTGGCTTTGAAGGCAAATCTCAAAGATTGCTCGATCAGCACACCATTGGGCCCTTCTAAAATGACTCCAGCACCGCTACCCTGCTGGTTCGATGATCCATCTACCGAGAGTACCCAACGGAAACCGTCCCCCTCAACCCGTGTCGCCTCAGACGAGAGCTCGACCACAAAATCTGCAAAGATTTGCCCCTTGATCGGGCCTCGGGGCTCATACTTGATGTCAAACTCTGACAGCTCCACTGCCCATTTCACCATCCTTCCCGCAACATCGGGCTTCTTCAAAACTTTCTGGATTGGCAGGTCAGTCATCACTAGTATGGTGAAGCTATGGAAATAGTGGCGCAACCTCCTCGCCGAAAACACCACAGCTAGCGCAGCCTTTTCCAGGGCCTGATATCTTGTTTCGGGGCCCTGCAACACCTTACTAACAAAATAAATAGGCTTCTGTGCCTGATCTTGGTCTTGGGCGAGCACCGCGCTCACTGCCCTCTCAGTTACAGTAAAATACAACCTAAGGGGAATTCCCACCAACGGCTTGCATAAAACCGGCGGGCTCGCCAGATACTCCTTCAGCTTGACGAAGGCTTCCTCGCACTCCTTCGTCCAGGCAAACTTGTTATTGCGCCTCAAGCACTGAAAATAGGGATGGCCCTTCTCTCCGCTAGCTGACACAAAGCGAGACAGGGCTGCCATCCGACCTGTTAGCTGTTGAACCTCCTTCACCGTAGCTGGGCTCCTCATCGCCAGGATGGCGGCACACTTATCAGGGTTGGCCTCTATGCCTCTTTCAGTCAAGAGGAAACCCAAAAACTTCCCAGCTTCCACGCCGAAAATGCATTTCTCTGGATTAAGCTTTAACCTGAACTTGGCGATCGTCGTGAACAATTCTTCCAAGTCTGCAACGTGCTTGCTCTTTTCCGGCGAGGTCACGACCATGTCATCGACGTACGCTTGCACGTTCCTTCCCAGCATCGGTGCAAGTACTCGATCCATCAGCCTCTGGTACGTGGCCCCCGCGTTCTTCAGCCCAAACGGCATCACCTTATAGCAATAGCACGATCTCTCCGTCATGAAGGCTGTCTTCTCTTCATCCATGGGATGCATCTTGATCTGATTATACCCCGAGAAGGCATCCAGGAAACTCAGCAACTTACACCCTGCCGCACTGTCCACCAGGGCGTCTATACTTGGTAAAGGATACGAATCCTTTGGGCAAGCTTTGTTCAGGTCAGTGAAATCGACGCACATGCGCCACTTCCCGTTACTCTTCTTCACCAGCACGACATTTGCCAACCATTCAGGATACTGAACTTCCCTGATGTGGCCTGCAGCGAGGAGTTTCTGTGTTTCATCCCTGATCGCCTGCCTCCTCTCTTCGTTGAACTTTCTTCTTCTTTGTCGCACTGGTTTCACCAAGTTATCCATCGCCAGATGATGGCACAGGAAGTCGGGGTCGATCCCAGGCATGTCTGAAGCGGACCATGCAAACGCGTCCAGATGCCGCTCAATCACTTTGGCAATCTGGTCCTGGAGCTCGACATCCAGAGATCTTCCCAGCTTGAAGATCTTTCCCCTGATCTCTTTCTCGAGCCACTGCTCGACAGGTTTTGGTCTGGACTCTCTGGCGATCACCGCCCTGGCGATTCCCTGCTCTCTCGCTTCCTTAGGGCGATTCCGCGCCTCTTCCTCCTCCAGACCAGTGTTCCCCACTCCCAGCTCAGCGTCCACCATCTCCACGTCCCTTCCGGCGGTCTCTTCCGTTACCGTCGATCTGGGCTTCACACCGGGAGGTGGGGTGGTTGTTACATAACTCACTGATATCTTGTTTTTCAGGCTATTCTCATAGCACTTTTTTGCTTCTTTCTGATCAGACTTGATCGTGATCACCACCCCCTCCATAGACGGCAACTTCACCTTCATGTGCCGAGTCGACGGTATAGCCCCTATCCTGTTAAGCGTGGGCCTTCCCAACAGGATGTTGTATGCTGAAGGAGCGTTTACAATGAGGTACTTGATTTTCTCCATCCTCGAACCAGCCTCATCTGTAAACGTGGTTCTCAACTCAATGTACCCCCTGACCTCCACCTGGTAACCAGCGAACCCATATAGGCACCCTCCATAGGGCCTTAGCTGGTCAAGGGGCAACTCCAGCTGCGTGAAAGTCGGCCAGAACATCACGTCTGCCGAGCTTCCCTGGTCCACCAAAACTCTGTGGACCTTCCTTCCCGCCGTAATCAACGAAATGACTATGGGATCGTTGTCATGGGGCACAACGTCCTGAAGATCCTGCTTGGTGAACGTAATGTCCACCTCCGGCGAGTGATCTTCAAACATATCCACTATCATCACCGACCGCGCGTACTTCTTCCTTTGCGATGCGGTGCATCCACCACCAGAGAAACCTCCTGCAATGGTGTGGATTTCCCCGTAGATAGGCATCTCGTGTTGCTGGGCTTCTCCACCCGCTGGCTGGGAACCCGACGCTTCCTCCGTCCTCCTGTCCAGCAGATAGTCATTTAGGAACCCGCTCTTAACCAGATCATCGAGCTGATACCCTAAGGACAAACACGAGTCCAAAGTGTGGCCAAAGCCCTGGTGAAACTCACACCAGGCGTCTGGCTTTGGTCCCAACACCTTGTCGCCCACCTTCTCAGGCGCTTTCAACCTAGCAGATATATTGGGAATGGCAATCAGGTCCGCCAATCCCATAACAAACTTGTGCTTAGGCGGGCGATTGTATTCCCGGCGTGCTGGTTGCTGGCGTCCCTGGACCCTCCCCTTGTTCCTCCTATCATAAGGATGGCGAGTCCTCTGGTCCTTCCTGGCCGCCGCCGCTGTCTCCAGCACCCTTTGCGGCTGGATCCTGGTCTGGGCACGTGGCCTAGCGGGAGCCACGCTCCCTCTCTTCTCGGCGACCTCACTCTCGTCGGCGATGTGAGCCACCGCAAGTCGCCTGACCTCAGCAAACGTTGCAGGGTGAGCCCTGATCAAGGCCTCGCAGAAGGGTCCTGGCAGCACGCCCTTCTTGAACGCATAGACCAGCATTTCTTCATCTTTGGCCGGCGATCTGACCATCTGCGCTCCAAAGCGATTTAGGTAGTCTCTGAGGTACTCTCCCTAGTACTGCCTTATATCAAACAAATCATAAGACACCCTGGGTGGTGCCTTGTTCACGATGTACTGCTCGACGAAAACCTTCGAGAACTGCTGAAAATTGGTTATGTGACCGTTAGGTAGGCTCACAAACCACTCCAACGCCGTTCCCTGGAGCGTGCTCACGAACATCTTGCAATACACGGCGTCTGACCCTCCCGACAACATCATCTGCGTATGGAACGTGGTCAGATGAGCCTCTGGATCCTCCACGCCGGTAAAGACAGCCTTGACAGGGACCACGCTCGTAGGAATAGGCGTGTCAGTAATCGCCTGAGCGAAAGGCATAGGAAAAACACGAGGTGGCGACGACGGCGCGACCTCTTCAGCAATAGGACGTCCTTGCTGCTCCTGAAGAGCTTGACGCAGCTCCTCAGTCACCTTGGTGAGCTCATCATTCCTGGCCCGAGAGGCGGCCAGGTCTTCATGCATTCGCGCCTGCTCTAGGCGCGAGGCTTCCACAGTCGCCTGCTACGAGCGCATAATATCTACCATCTGCGCCATGGTCATGGCGGCGTCGCCTTCAGCAGCGACAGGCGCCATGGGGCTTGAACGATTGCTTCTCATTTTTCTCATGAACTTAACGAATCACAGAATGCAGCGAGCTACACTTACTTCAGCTACGATCGATTCAGCGATCAATCGGAAGAAACTGTGCGAAACTTCGCAAGGAAACTCAAGAACACCGCAACCTCCAAAGAAACCTGCAACTCCACCAGAAACCACCGCTCTTCCCACGGATAACTAATTGAGCGAAAGAACTCAACTCCACCGAACAAATCACGCGTAAACCGCAGGAAAACCTCCCTTCACCGATCGAAAACCCGAACGAACGGTATAAAACGCGAATTCACCGAACAAATTTCAAGCAAGCAGCAAACGATGGTTGCACCAGCACACAACCACGCAGAAAACTTCGAAAACCTTCAAGAACTCATGCTGTGGATGGGAGCAAATTTTACACGGCCCCACGGTGGGCGCCTGATGATCCTGCCTGTTGAATGGAACGTAGGAGCTTGCCTCGTCTCAGCATCGACTTGCGCACCGCTTCAAACGTTCGTCCTTCTCTAAGATCCACCTCAAGAACCTGCAAAAGAACAGAGCGGCGCCGCTGCGGCCGATCGCACTCCAACGCCCAAGTCAGTAACCGAACCACCAAATACTAAGAGAACAAGAACCGTGCAAATTCTCTCTCACAGTGTGCTCTAGAACTCGCAAGCGTAAAGAGTATAATCTGAACGTGCGTACCTCAGAAAGTTCGTTGAGAACTCTTATATACCTGGTCACTTTCTCTCTCCTGGCAGTTACAGACTTGGACACGTGGCTCGCATCTAATCGTACACGTGCCTTCATCTGGAGCCTCCTTGACTTGGGCGTTGTTTCTGTTCTCGTTTTGCTAAGTTACCTATGCATGGTACTGCCCAGTACATAGCTAACTTGGGAGCGCGATCTCTACTGGAATTGACGAGTTAGGGTGCCTTCGTACACCTTCCCTGTGGTCTCGCCGGCCGCCTTCATAATCTGCACCACCTTCATCTCTGGCGATGTGCTTTCTCTGGCGATCTCCAATCACTAGGTCGCCTGGGTTTACATCTGGTGACTTCATCTTTAACCCGGTGATCGCCGATTCTGGTGTGCTGGAGATCGGAACACGCCAACTTAATAACTGGCGACTTCACAAGCCCCCCGACTTCCTTCCCTTCTGCCAACCTGGTGCCTTGTCAGCACACCTATACTGTAGCTAGATGCCACGTCATCACTTCCGACTACCAGGGCGGTACAGTCCCTAATATGACAACCTAGCCTATAATCATGCTCACGAGCATGAGAAGGGGTTGCCTGTACATCTTCTTCTAACAACTCATGATTTACTTCTTCAATCAGAAACTCATCATTGTCGACCCCGCGAATAAAGTTATGCAGAATACAACAAGCTAAAACAATTTTTATCATAGTATTGATATTATAATGTGGCTCAGTCCTGTTGAACATGGGAGCTTTGATGTTTCAAATCCATGATAAAGGTTGAAGTTGTGCTGCTTTTGGTTTTGGGTTTAGTTTAGGGTGTTTAGAATCCTCTTAAGATCTTTCCTAGTCCCTTGCACAAAGCTTGCTCAATCTGTTTTTATAAGAAAAGTGTTTTTCTAAGCAAAGAGAAAAACAACCGGTTGAATCATTGAAATAATCGGTTGTTTGTCACTTGGCTTGTTTTAAGGTTTTAAATATGTTTTTGACTTGGTTAAGTAGCTGCCTAACCAATTCAACCGGTTAAAACGACTTTTCAACCGATTGATTGTGACATTTCATAACAATTTTTTGTAAACCTGTTAATCTGTTTTGGATGTGAATCAAAACTGTTTTGGCCAATAAATGATGTCTATAACGGCTAGTTTTGTGTGCTATAAATATAAACTTTCTTTCAAAACAAAATATAAAAGTTTTATGTCAAACATAGTGAGATTGAGATTGATTTGAAAGAAGATTTTCAAAAGTTTTGCAAGATTGTTGTATAGTTGTGCACTGGTTCAAGGTCTGATCATAAGCTTTCTGATTCCTGTAAACTCAGGTGTAATCTTTTCCTTTCAAGATTTTTGTATTTGATGTTTCATAAAGTTGTAAGTGTGTGTAAAATCTTGTAAAGTCAGAGGTTGTTCTGGCTAGAGGTGTGTGTTTGCAAAGAGGGTGAGTGGTTCTTGTGGTTTCAAGATCACCTCTTTATGGTTGTGTATGTTGTAATTTGTGAGTGATTACTAGTGGAACCCAGTGGTTATTCTGGGAACTGGATGTTTCTCAAGGTTGAGTGAACTAGTATAAAATTGGTTGAGTAAATCTTTCTCTCTAACTCCTTATAATTGTTTGTTTTAATTCTGCTTTTGTTGCTGCTATAAAAAACCGGTTAAAACAAAGTTTCAACCGATTGAAATTCTGCAAACAGTTTCTTAATCATTGTTTGATTGCTTTCCTTGATTGCTTTATCTGTGAATTGTGTTAAAGCTTCATTTCTATTCAATCTTTGCAAAATTATTTGATAAACAATTCACCCCCCCTCTTGTTTAAGCCATTAATTCTTACAATTGGCATCAAGAGCTAGGTTCTTGAAAAATATTCAAGTTCTGTTTTTCTGAAAACTGTTTTTACATGGCTGACAAGTTGCCTTTTGGGGAAGGTGATTCCATAAACAGACCACCACTGTTTCGTGGTGTAAATTACCAGTTTTGGAAGGTAAGGATGAAGATCTTTATGCATTCCACTAATAAGGGTATTTGGGAAACAATTGAAAATGGTCCCTTTATACCTCAAGTTAAAAGAGATGAGGTTTTAATTGATAAACCTTCATTTGAAAGGACTGAGGCTGAAAGCAAGAAAGCAAAGTTTAACTGGATTACTAAAAACATAATAACCTCTGCTTTGAGTTGTGATGGATTTTTCAGGGTATCACAATGTAGTTCAGCAAAGGAGATGTGGGACATTCTTGAAGTCACACATGAAGGAACAAATGATGTCAAAAGGGCTAGAAAGCATGCTCTTATTCAAGAGAATGAGCTTTTAAGAATGTAGAAAGGGGAGACCATATGTGATGTGCAGAAACGGTTCTCTCATATAGTAAATCATTTGATGAGCCTTGGGATGTCTTTTGATAAATAAGAGCTAAACATCAAGATCTTGAAGTGTCTTGATAGAACATGGCAGCCAAAGATCACTACCATTTCAGAATCAAAGGACTTGACATCAATGACAACTACTTCTTTGTTTGGTAAGCTAAGAGAGCATGAGCTTGAGATGAATAGGATGGTTATCCAAGAGAGTGAGGACAAACACAACAAAGGCATTGCACTCAAAGCTTGCAATCATAAACAACAACAAGACTCAAGTGAGAGTGATGAAGATACCATGAGTCTGCTGTCAAGAAAGTTTAGCAAGTTCTTGAAGAAGAAAAGCCAAGCTTAAAAAGGTACAACTCTAAAAAGCCTAATGATTTTAATCTTAACAAGTACACTTGCTATGGCTGTGATGATCTAGCAGGTGACTTGATCGTTGAAGGTCTCGCCACGTCAAACTTCGTCTTCTACAAGTACGTTCCAACTAGCTCCGAGCGAACCTGCGAAAATACCACAAACGGCGCCTCTAGCGGCCGATTGCACTCCGACGCTCAAGTCAGTAAACAAGACCACCAAAGAAGTATGTACTCAGAATCTCGGCGAGACTCGTGCATTCTGTTATTCTCCCTTTCTCTCTCTCTCTCTCTGTAAAACTAGTCACTTGCCAGTATGAAAACGTACCTTCGCAATGAGCGTGGAACGCCTTTATATATCCTACCGCGTGCCCAAGTTATTCGCGTACGAAGTAACTTAGCGTGTTTCTTTCATTGGATGTCTCGTGCAGCCTCAGCGTGAGTACCAGGTGCGACTTGGACAAGCGCGCATACCAGGCATTACCTATCGCGTGAACGATCACCTCTGTTCTGTCCCATGCATGTTATGGGCTAAGAGAGGTTCAATCACCGACCGAATGCTAGCTCCCTTAGACCACTCTCATGCATGGTACCGTAGAACGCATAACCTTTCTGATCTCTGATACTCTGCCACACGAGGCTCGCATGCAACGCTCTCACCGGGAATCCCCTCTCGTTCCTGGCTCAACTGCGTGTGACACGACGACCGATAAGCCTCGTGGCTCATCTGGACGACGATCGCACATCCCCTCTGATCACCGATCTCCGCCTGACCACCGATCTCCGCCTGGTCACCCTCTTCAAGCCACATCAGCTTCCCTGGCCCACATGTCCCGCTAAGAACGGCCCACGTGGCCATCAGTCGCTGACGTCACCCTAAACCGATGACCGACCGGATCACAAGCCCCCCAGTCTCGAGCTGCGTACTCGTTCTCAGCGAAGAGACTAAGTGCTCGTTCTCGGTGGCCACGTGGCAAGTGACGCCACGTCACGTGCCACATCACGTGTTGTGCTTTAAGTGACGTGACGCTTTCCTTCCCTAATCTTGCGACACGTGTGTGCATCAATGGCTAGCGTGAAACGTCGTTTGCAGTTCCCTTATTCAAAAACTTACGCGTCTCTACTGTTCCATTATCTTCCCCAACACGTTTCTCTGCAACTCTCGAACCCTCCTTCTGCGATTCATCTTCTCCATTCCCAGGCTACCAGAAACCGTTCGCGATCGCAAAAAGGTACTCCCTTTCTTCATCTATGGCATATTTGAAAACCTTCTACCGATTGCATTGCTCAAAAACTGCATTGTGCATACACCATGGGTCGTTTTTTCCTTTTCTGCACTGTACCAAGACCTCTTCTGGTTTTCCTGTGTTTCGTTCTTCTTCCTCTTCGTCGTTTTCATTCCTCTACCCCCTTCGAACCATAGCATTTTGCTCCCTTCGTCTTTTTCTTGTTTTTCATTGATTCCTCACCTTTTTCTTTCTTTCTCCATTGTAGCTACTGACAATGGCTCGCACAAAAACCACCGCGCGCCTTGCCTCATCTTTTGGTGCACAGCCTTCCGCTAGTGCACCTTCATCACCCTCGACGAGTGCGACTCCCTCGGCGAGTACGCAACCCAGGGCGACGCTTCCTCCACAAGGCTACGCGCAGGCGTACCAGTGGACACCCCTCCATTTGCTTGCCGAAACATCTAACCAGCTTTCCGCCGATCATCTCGCTACTTTGCTGAAGGGCGTTGCGGATGAGCCTTCATGCGCTATCGACAGGGAGGACGACCGAAACTTGGGTGTGCGCATTCCCCCCCCCCCCCCCCGAGGCATGCCCATATGCGTAGATGATAGGGCCACCAACGGGGTGCCCTTCACCTTTATCTACTCAGCCATCTTCAAGAGCTTGCGCCTCCGCCTTCCCTTTACCTTCTTCGAGAAGGAACTCCTCACTGAGCTAAACGTCGCCCCTTGCCAACTCCATCCGAACGCTTGGGGCTTCATCCGGGCGTTCGAAATCTTATGCAACCATTTTGGGCACCCTCCATCGACCGACGTCTTCCTCTACTTCTTTGAGGCCAAGAACCCGGGTGATAGGTCGTGGGTCAGCTTAAACGGTGTGACAGGGAGGGTGATCTTGGGTTTGTACCAGCAGTCCTTCAAGGATTGGAAGGGCAGATTCTACATGATCACCTCTAACGAGCACAGCCCCGCCCTTCTCGAGGGTTTTCCCCTCTACTGGGTCCCTAAAGTGGAGTTTAGGAAACCCCGAGGCTTGGAGGTCATGGCCCCATACGAGCGCAAGCTGTGCGGCCTCCTCTCGAGCTTGGGCGCCAAATTTGGCTCTTCCACCCTTATCAAGCACGAGTTCGATGTTGAAAAGCTCGAAAAATACATCGGTTTGTCTCCTCTTCCTCCCTTTCACCTGCCACTTCCATGGGCATGCGACCTCGCACTTGTCCAACATACCCCTCATACATGCATTTTCTAACTATCTTTCTGCTTTCTTGAGCCTTTGCATGCTAACCCTTTGCCATGTTGGACTGATGCAGAGATGACTTCTGATAAGGGAAGACGACAGAGGCTGCTCGCTCTAGCCAGGACTCGACGAGCCGCCGAGGCGTCTTCTGAAGTGGAAGCGATCGCCGAGCCCATTCCCGCTTCCCCCATCTCGGTCGCGCCTGCTGAAGGGCGTGAGACCAGGGGTAACAAGAAGAGAAAACGGTTGGTGAAGGCTCCCACCACCGTTATATCTATCGAAGAGGAAAGCTCTGGGTCTCCCCTGGTCCAACGAAGAAAGAGGGGAGTTGAGAGCCTTGAGGGAGATGCTAATCCGATCCCTCAAGCACAGGCCTCCCCTGAGCGCCCTCCTTCACCAGCCCCTCTTCCCTCCCCGCCCCCAGCAAAATCACCCCCACCGACTCAAGCAGCGGGGAGCGGGGTCACTCGATCGGAGGGAACTCCTCGCCCCCTACCATTACCGTGCCCTCAAGACTTTGCCACCACAACCGAGGGTGGTGGCGAGAGTTCTTTCCAAGCAGCGGGTTCCACCTCTGAGGGGCTTACCAGGGTTCTCCGACTGACTAAACAACTGATCCAGAATCGCGAGTTAGTCTAGTGGAGTGCTAGTGAGGTGGACCTCCAGTTAGCTCGTCAGATGGTGCTCTCTCTAGAATTCTCCACACAACATCGCCGCCTTGAAAAGCTGGAGGGTAAGGTGAAGGAGCTGCTCAGCCAACAGAAGTCGCTTCAAAGCGACTATGAGGCTTTGCAAGACACCAATGGCATGTTGAAGGACATGTTGGAGGAAACCAAACTGGCGCGCGCCCAGCAAGTCCAAGAGACTATCAAAACTGAAATGCTGATGGGGGATGCTGTCGCCGCCCTTGATTTCGAACTGTTGGAGACCACTGGTAAGGCCCTCCAACTTGAGGCTGAGAATGCCTACATGCGCCAACAGAATGCGAATTTGGCGGAGGCTCTTGCTGCGAGCGATCAGAGGCTCAAAGAAGTCGAGTCGGCCATCGCCACCCTGACCACCGAGAAGGTCGTGCTCGAGACCGACAAAGCTGGGTTCGAGGCTGAGAAGGCCAAGCTCTGGGAAGAGGCGGCTGATACTTTCGCTGAGGGTTTTGACTTTGCCCTCGAGCAACTCAAGTGTGCTTTCCCAGAGGTCGACCGCTCCCAGCTATCTATAGAATTTGAGGTGGTGGACGCCAAGGTCGTTCGTCCCTGATCATCTACAGCTTTCGCCTTTCCTTTTCCTTGTATAAATTTTTGAACATAAGAACTCTTTACTGCATATATTTAGTGCCTTCTTTCTTCTTACTGTCGTGTATCTCTTTCATCTCTCGCTATGCATGTTTATAGTTGCTAACTTATTCGGACTTAGCGCGAACCTCCCTCGCACTTTCTATTTCTGTCCTTGACCGCTTCTAACAACGCTCGATGATCGTTCTTGGCGTGGTTTTGCCTGTTTCGGTCTATCGCATAAGAACTTGTCTAAAACTTTTTAAACAACGCTATACCCACCGATGACCGACCAGGGTACTGTAACCAACCATCAACTAGTCATCGCGCCTCTGCCTTTCTCCTTATACCTTTCTAGATTTCGTGTCGCTCCAGCGCTAAGTGCATAGAGGACTCCCACGCTGATCGGTTTTAGGGTGATGCCTTGTCTGGAGGAAGAGTGTTTCTTGACAACCCCTCTTGCTTGCCCCAAGGCCATCGACCCTTAGAACCTCGGGTGGTGCTCCCACCTTCTCACTCCTAGGGTGAGAAGGGGTTTGACTAAGAGTTCTACTGAGCCAATATTGACGCTATGTCCCTTGGGCAAAGGCGTTTCTCGAATCCTTCCTTTCCCTTTTTGGGCCCACTAGCGCCCCTGGCGTTTCGAACCTTAGCTGCCTGCACTCACACCTGGGGTGAGGAGGACTTTGAACCGGTTGCCCACGCTCGCGCCTGGGGCGAGGGAGGCCTAACCGATCACCTGCGCTCACGCCTGGGGCGAGGAGGATTTTAGCTTTAAAACTTTGCAAACTTTTATACTGATAACCTCTTTTTATTTCTGGGAAAAGGGTGCCCCCTTTGAACTTGTTCAAATTGTTTGTACTGGCGCGAAAGCACGGCTACTCTACAATTTTTAACTAAAATAGAGTTTCAAGTGCGTGGCGTTCCACGTTCTGGGGATCGCCCCTCCATCTAAGGTCTCCAGCCGATAAGCACCGTTCTCCAACGTCTCCACTACTCTGAATGGGCCGGTCCACTTGGGGGACAACTTGTTTTCTATCTCGTGCTGATGCGCCTTTCTCATCACCAGATTTCCCTCCTGGAACTGCCTCAGCCTCACCTTGGAGTTGTGCCTTCGTTCCACCCTTCTCCTCACAGCTTCAGCACTGACTCTGGCTTCTTCTCGTACCTCGTCCAAAAGGTCTAAGTTCACCTTTCTCTCCTCGTTGGACTTCTCGGCCACCAAATTCAGAAATCTTGGTGAATTTTCTTGTATCTCCACAGGGATCATAGCATCTGACCCATAGACCAAGCTGAAAGGTGTCTCATGGGTGCTAGATTGCGGAGTGGTGTGATAGGCCCACACGATCCTGGGAACTTCTTCCGCCCACGTTCCCTTGGCCTTTTCTAACCTTCTCTTCAGCCCTCTGAGCAGTACTCGGTTGGCCGACTCTACCTGCCCGTTCGTTTGAGGGTGTTCTACCGAGGCGAACACCTGCTGTATCCCCACCTCCTCGCACAGGTTCCTCAGTTGGTGACTCGTAAACTGGGTGCCATTGTCAGAAACCAAACGCTTGGGCACTCCGAAACGGCACACGACATTTTTCCACACAAACTGTTGAACCTTGTGAGCGGTGATCTGCGCGACCGGCTCTGCCTCCACCCACTTCGTGAAATATTCGATGGCGACGATCAGAAACTTCATCTGCCTGATCTGCCGTCGCGCGTCCTCGCTGAGCGGTCCACCCAGCTTGAACTTTTTTCCCCCGATCTCCGTCTCCACCCACCCCTCAGTCGGGTGGGGTCTTCTTTCACTGGCGATGGCCGCCCTCGCGATCCCAGACTCGCGATGTGCGATCGTGCTTTCTATCTCGGCTTTATCTTGGGCATTTCCCGAGCCCCCGAGCGCCGCTTCCTTCATCTCCACGTCGCCCTGCGTGCCCCTTACCCACGTTGTGACCTCCGCTCGCCTCTCGTCCACTCCCGGCGGCGGCGTCGAGGTAACATGGTACACATTTCTCCACTGCTTAAGGCTGTTCTCGTAGCAGCGTCGGGCTTCCTTTTGGTCCGATTTAATGGTGATCACCACCCCCTCCATCGATGGCAGCTTTAGCTTCATGTGCCTCGTCGATGGTACGACCCCCAACCTGTTGAGCGTCGGCCTTCCCAACAGTATGTTGTAAGCGGATGGGGCATTGACCACCAAGTACTTGATTTTCTCGGTGCGGGCCATTGCACCATCCGTGAAAGTAGTCCTCAGCTCTACGTAGCCTCGCACCTCCACCTCGTCCCCTGCAAAGCCATACAAGCACCCCGGGTACGGCTTCAGATGGTCAGGAGACAACTGCAACTTGCTGAAGGCCAAAACATTACGTCTGCCGAGCTTCCTTGGTCCTCTAGGACCCTGTGCACCCTCCTCCCTGCCGTGACGAGGGAGATAACTATTGGATCGTTGTCGTGGGGCACAACGTCCTGGAGATCTGCCTTGGTGAAAACAATGTCAACGGCAGGGGAGTGATCTTCCTCCACCGAGTCGACTGCCATCACCGATCGCGCGTACCTCTTTCTCTGAGAGGCCGTACATCCTCCTCCAGAGAAACCTCCCGCGATCGTGTGCACCTCCCCGTGCACCGGCACTTCGTGCTGCGGATCCTCCGCTGGTGCCCCTGATGCTCGATCACCTTGCGTCTCCCGCAACTAATCGTTCAGAAAGCCACTCTTCACCAGCTCCGCGAGTTGGTGCCCCAGCGCCAAGCACGTGTGGAATGGGTGGCCATAAGCCTGATGAAATTCATACCACACGTCCTTCTTCCGCCCCAGTACCTTGTCGATCTTCTTCAGAGCTCGCAGCCTTGCTGCTATGGCTGGAATGGCAATCAGCTCCACCAATTCCACCACAAAATCAAACTTGGGGGGCGCGTTGCTCTCCCTCGTGCGCCCCCTGTTCTGGTCCCTCCGAGGCTTGTAAGGGCGAGGTTTCCCCTGAGCCTTATTCCCTTCTTTGGCCTCATGCACCCTCATCGGCTGCTGAGTCCTGCTCGATCCTGCGCGCGACTTGGTAGGGATCGCGCTCTCCCTCTTCTCAGACATCGCTATTTCTGCAGCGATATGCGCCACAACACGACGCCTAATTTCCACGAAGGTGCTGGGGCGATTCCTGATTAAAGATTCACTGAAAGGGCCCGCCAGAACCCCTTTCTTGAACGCATGCACCAGCATGTCCTCATCCTTGCTGGGCAGCCTTACCACTTGAGCCCCAAAACGGCTGAGATAGTCCCGGAGGGACTCGCCTTGGCTCTGGCGGACGTCAAACAGGTCATACGACACCACTGGAGGTGCCCTGTTCACGATATACTGCTCCATGAACAGCTTCGAGAATTGTTGAAACGAAGTGATGTGGCCATCTGGTAGGCTCACGAACCACTCCAGCGCAATCCCGCTCAGGGTGCTCATGAACAATTTGCAGTATACTGCATCTGAGCCTCCAGAAAGCATCATCTGGGTGTGAAACGCCGTCAGGTGCGCTTCTGGATCCTCCACCCCTATAAACGAAGCCTTCACCCCCACCAAGCCTGGTGGCACTACTGCACCCATGATCTCAGATGAGAAGGGCATGGGAAAGATCCTGGGGGGAGACGGGGGCGGCGCCACTCCTTCCTCCGCCACCTGCTCTTTCTGTGCCTGTAAAGTCTTGCGCAATTCTTCGTTAACCCGGTTTAATTCTTCATTCCTGCCCTGTGATGCAACCAAGTCCGCTTGCATCCTTTCTTGCTCCACTCTTGATGCCGCCACATCATCTTGTAGCGCTCGCATTATCTCCAAGACTTGCGCCATTGTTACAGCTCCCTCTTCAGCTGACGGCGCAGGTGAAGTTTTCCTTGTCTTCCTCATTCTTTCAGCAAAGAATCTCAAGAACACACGAAATCTAACAGTGGATGGGATCACAAATTCACACGAGCCCCACGGTGGGCGCCAAATGATCTAGCAGGTGACTTGATCGTTGAAGGTCTCGCCACGTCAAACTCCGTCTTCTACAAGTACGTTCCAACTAGCTCCGAGCGAACCTGCGAAAATACCACAAACGGCGCCTCTAGCGGCCAATTGCACTCCGACGCTCAAGTCAGTAAAAAAGACCACCAAAGAACTATGTACTCAGAATCTCAGCGAGACTCGTGCACTCTGTGATTCTCCCTTTCTCTTTCTCTCTGTAAAACTAGTCACTTGCCAGTATGAAAACGTACCTTCGCAATGAGCGTGAAACGCCTTTATATACCCTGCCGCGCGCCCAAGTTATTCGCGTACGAAGTAACTTAGCGTGTTACTTTCATTGGATGTCTCGTGCAGCCTCAACGTGAGTACCAGGTGCGACTTGGACAAACGCGCATACCAGGCATTACCTATCGCGTGAACGATCACCTCTGTTCTGTCCCATGCATGTTATGGGCTAAGAGAGGTTCAATCACCGACCGAATGCTAGCTCCCTTAGACCACTCTCATGCATGGTACCGTAGAACGCATAACCTCTCTGATCTCTGATACTCTGCCACACGAGGCTCGCATGCAACGCTCTCACTGGGAATCCCCTCTCGTTCCTGGCTCAACTGCGTGTGACACGACGATCGATAAGCCTCGTGGCTCATCTGGACGACGATCGCGCATCCTCTCTGATCACCGATCTCCGCCTGACCACCGATCTCCGCCTGATCACCCTCTTCAAGCCACATCAGCTTCCCTGGCCCACATGTCCCGCTAAGAATGGCCCACGTGGCCATCAGTCGCTAACGTCACCCTAAAACGATGACCGACCGGATCAGTTCTAGTACCAGTGAGGAGTAACCTAACTTGTGAAGTACCCACGCCACCTCTAAGAGACCCCTGGGACAGATACGACCCATGAGAGGGCCACGCCCGGGGCGAACCATGTGCATGGTATGAGAGAAAGGTAGATACACTCCCAGGGCGAGTGACTAGAGGTTGGGGCGCATGAGTTGGCACCCAGAAAGTCATCCCCTTGCGCAAGATGCACTTCGAGAAAGGAGAACTTACACGATGGATTATCCCTAAGTTGGGTTACGACGCTGTAAGGCCCTCCACGAAGAGTAACGATCAAGTCAGAAGAATATGTGGCAGTAAGCACTGAAACATCAATGTTTTCCTGAAAGTTCGCTAAGGTACGCATTAATTTAGTTTACGTTTCAAACGCTTTAAAGCACTTTAAATGCTTTAAAGGCTTTAAACGTTTTAAACGCGTTGAACGTTTTTATACGCTTTAAATGCGCTTTAAGACGCTTTAAATGCTTTAGACGTTTAAAAGGGGCTTTAGACGTTTGAGACAGGAAGGATCACAATTTTCACAATTGACACACACTCTAGTTGCTTGCTCGCGAACCCACTGTACGCACAGGCAATTAGGGTAGCATTCAGTTACTCAGTTATTAGACCAACTTTTAGAACATCCGTTCACGGTGTTCCGATACGGAGGTGTGTCACTCTTTGATGTTTCTCGCTAGCTGACTTGATCGTCGGAGTGCAAACGGCCGCGAGGGCGCCCCTTTGTCCACTTCTTTTCAGGTACTCACAGACGATAAAGAACGAAGGTGCCCTAGCTCGCGAGGATAAGCCACGCACGAAGACGTCCCTGGTAAACCGGCGGGAACAATTCCTTACCAACCGGCTACGACATATGTGAATTTCATGTCATAGTCACAATCTGCAAATATGTTTTGGGTTGGCCAATCTTTTCTCCCTCGAAAATGAGGTGCATCAGCACATGCAACCTTAACACGTACATGAATCTCATCTATGGCCCCTAAACAATCCTAATGTAAACCAAATTTCATAACTTTAATTAAACACCAAATAAATAAAATATTATATATAATTTAAAATAATGTTGTCATAAACAAACCTTAAAGTAGGGGTAAAATCGAATGTTGTTAAGGATGTACGATTCTACAACCGCTCCATTTGGTTGAATTAAGAATTCTCCCTCCAACCTTAAAATTGCACTAAAAAATTATGAAAGTGACGGGAAACTGTTTCTCTATACCGATGGAAAAAGAATGACACACTTTGATTCTTCAAAGTGCAGAATTTTGGCAACTTGTTCTACCACGGTTGATCGATATGCATCTTTAACAAGTTAAGTTCCCTGTATTTGTTGACATAATTGAAGGAAAGCTTCTGATCCCATGAGAATAATATTACGACATTGTTCAGTGTGAACCAGGTACTCCATCAATTCTTGTCTGCGATGCTCTTTTTGTGGTTGGAACTCACTCATAGAGTTTCTTCTAGTACGCATTGTACGTAACAAATTCAATCCAAAAGCAATCATACAAAGGATCATCCCTGATTTTTTATTTTATTTTTTTAATTTTTTTTTGTATTTATGAAATTAAATCCATGTTCGTCGCAACAAGATCGTCACAAATTGCAATTGTTTCCTCAAAATGTACCATCTTTGCCTCGTCGTAATGCCTTGTTGGATTCATAATGTTATCCATGTAATCTTTAACTTTCATCCAGAACCATAATTATGAGTAAGTGTCAATACAACATACCGAATACAGTTACCGTTTCAATGTAAAACTACACCAATAGAGTGACCCTAAAACCTCATTTTAATTACTGATAAAATTTTTAATAAACATTTTATTGTAAATAATTCTATGATTTCATTACTGTAAAATAACAAAAATGATATATATACAAAAGTTAAAATATTCAATATTATAATTTAATCAAAGAACAAATAAATATAAACAAAAAAAATTAACAATTACATAAAATTAAATAACAATAATTCATAAAACAATGTACTAATATTCAAATTTCAAATATTCATGTAATTAGATGACTTGATTGATGTATTAAAACTATTAATATCTTCTCTTGACTTTGTTTTGGGTTTTTAATTACTATTATATTATTTATAATCTTTTTAATTATAAGATTAATATTTTATGTAAAATGTGAGAAATAAACTATATCTATTTCATAATAACATTATGCTATTATGCTATGTCTATGTAAAATGTGAATAATAATATATAAGATTAAAATTTTCTATTGAAGCTTACCCAAAGCTTCTTCTCTGGACTTTTTGCCTCGAAGAAGTGAAGGAAGACGTCCACGAAGGGAGGGTGTCCAAGATGGTTGCACATGATCGCGAAGGCCCTTACGAAGGCCCATCTGTTAGGGTGCAGCTGGGTAGGGGCCACATTGATTTCAGTCAGGAGTGCCCGCTCAAAACCCGAGAGCGGCAAACGGAGTTTGATCCATTTGAAGACGGTGACATATAGGAAGAAGAAGGGTTCCCCATCGTTGGCGCAATCGCCAGCGCATACAGGTTTGCCCTCCGCACAGGGTCGAATGGAGACGTAAGTGTCGCACTCCCTCCCAAACGCACGACCTTTAACTTCAGCCTCATCCTCTCTATGGTTCCTCACATCCTCAAGGGAAATGAGTTTGGAGGTTTCAGCGAGAAGGTCAACAAAAGCCCAAAAGTAGAGGGTTTTGTAATCGACAGATGGAGGATGGTTGGAGGTGGTTTTGGTTCGGGCCATCTTGAAGGAAGCTAAAAAGGGAGAAGAGAAAGGAAGAAAAATGAAGGTTCAGAAGAACCGGCGTGACTCGATGAACCAGAAAAACAGAGACTCACCAAAACGAAGAATGCAAACAGTGTAGAAGCAGAAAACCTAAAGTGCATAAATCTTAAACAGACCCAAAGCAGTTATCGCATGTTATGGGCAACGGAATCGTGAAACGAAGGCAAGTCATGAAGTAAAAATCATACCTTTAAGGAGTTGAAGATCGAAAGTCGAGAGTGATGAAGAAGAAGAAAGAGCGCTCGAGAGAAGTGAATGATCGAAGAAAGAGTAAGTGAAGTGATGGAACAGTGGTGAAGCGCGAGGTTTTGAAAGGGTTTAACGTAAACAAGGGAGAACAAAAAACAATAAGCCCTAGTCGTTGATCCAGCCACATGTGTGCAGATTAAAACGAAGTACGGAGAGACGTCACTTCGGTACACTGTTCACGTCCTTTCACCCAGTGCCACGTAGGTCGCCAAGGGCAACGACTTAGTCTCTTCGCTGAACAAGTTACAGCTCGAGACTAGGGGGCTTGTGTACCAACCATTCCTCAGACATAGTTGACCGCTAGTAATAGTGGGCCATGTAAGCTGGGTCCCACAAACGGCATGGGAACATGTCTCATAAGCAGCATGAGCCAGGGTGCTGATTAGTGGTCAAACGTTGATCACCAGGATGTCCCGACGTGTCTTCGACAACAGAGTAAGGCCAATGTGACATCGGGCATCGGTGATTCAAACAGCAGAATTGGATCACGAAAGGTGGGTCCCAAATAACACACCAGTTATCAGTAGGGGGAAGCCCAAGTCACAGGGTGCCCATGCATGTGGTGTGGGTTGCACCATTGGGCACGACACGAGTAAAGAGTCTTGGAAGCCGCGAATGCCCGTTAGGGTTAGGGTTTCCAAGGGAGGTTGCATGCATGGCACGTGATAGTTAGGGAACCCCCAGAAGGGATGGCCCCAGAGATTTGGTGCACAAGTTGGTACCCAGGTGGCCATTCCATTAGAGGTTGCACTCCAGTAAGGGAGCCTTACGCGCTAGATTGCACTAAGATTGGGTAATAGCGACGCAAGGGCATTCCTCTAGAAACCCTAAATGTGGGTAACAGAAATAGAAGAAACCCTAGACTATATAAAGGGTAATAAGAAAACCCACAAGGTACGCAGTTTCTGAGACGAGAACTATTACACTCACATTCTGTTTCTTTGCCCCAGTATTGACTTGAGCGTCGGAGTGCAAACGACCTCTAGGGCGCCCTTTTGTCTTTGCAGGTATAGAGTGTTTCGATCGAAGGAAAGCACGAACCAAGGCAGAGAGAAGCGGGCATGTGATCTTCGTTAGAGTCAACCGGCAAGCGAGTCAACCGGCAAGAACATGATTTTTAACAATTAATGGTGAGCACCTAAGGAAGATTCCCATTGGACACGAACTTAACCAAGTGGTTAAGTAAGTGTGAATATGCACTTCATAGAGGCAAAGATGAAAAGCAAGATAAGGTGAGAATGAGATGCAATTGCAGAATTGAAAATGGACACAAGATAACATCAATGGTGGTCATGGCCTCCCAAATGATGCACCATACTCATGATTATGAGTGAAACCCAAGAGAACAAAGAAGAGAAACTAAGAGACAAACACATAAAATGGAATGGAGAAATGGAAAGGAAAAATGGAATGAGAAAATTTATGATGGTGGGTGAGGAATTTCACGCCACTTTGAGGGTGATGTGCTCCAAGATGAGTGTGTTGGCCGCCACTTGAGAGCTTCCCAATCACTCAAAATAAGACCTTAAACCTAAGAGGACATAGGCCTCACTAAGAGCTCACACAATTTGTGCAGAGTCTGTTTACTTCATTCAAATTCAACTTGTAAAATACAAAGGGTAGGCCTCCTATTTATAGGTGAAGGAGGCTTGGAAAACAAGCAAGAGGGGTACACTAGTACAAAAAGCTTCATTAACGACTACAAACGAAGACGGTTGAGAAATAACCATCGTTATAAAAAACACGGTGGCAATTTTGTAAATAAGAGGAACGTACCACGACGGTTCCAAAAAGAACCGTGTTTAAAATGGTGCCAGATGACTTACCACAACGGTTCCAAGGAACTGTCTTTGTATGTGTGCAAG